>NC_068281.1:1595173-1700173 GCF_025860055.1 Xyrauchen texanus
CAGACTCCGCCCTATTATCATAGCTCCTCCCCTGAGTGATGGACACAATGTCTCATAAGTGTCTGTTGTTGCTGTAAAAGTGAACATAAGAGTCTTCATGTACTCCCAGCATCAGAACCACTGAAGACACAAGCTGAACTGGTAATCTGGAATACCGGGCCTTATCCCGGTGGGCTGACGCACTTTGGGGCCGATCAGGGGCGGACTGGCCATCGGGAGAACCGAGCGGGCCGGTGGGTCGGTCGCGAAACGGGCCGAATGGGCCACGATAAGCTAAAATGAGCCGCTGTGTTATGCGGTACGGACCACAAAATGGTGTCGTGATATGCAGAAAAGGACCCCCCCCCCGCTCAACTTTTGGGCAGTTGCTGTGTAAAATCCCGGGACGATTTCTCTTCCCAGTCCTGCCTGAACTCCGGTATTTACTCTGTCAGTCATATCGGTTCTGATTTGTTGTTGCTGTAGTAACCGAAGCACCAGCTGTAAAGGCACAGCCCTCTTCCTGAAAGGGGGGCGGGGAGCAGCAGCTCATTTGCATTTAAAGAGACACACACAAAATCAGCGTGTTTTTGATTCCACCCAAAAAGAGGCGTTTATAACATGATATAATAAATGATCCATGAGCTGAAACTTCAGACACATTCTGGAGACACCTGAGACTCATATGACATCTTATAAAAAGGGACATTAAAGCTCTCCATTAAAAATTCAGTTTTAAAAAGAATTTGTGTCTAATATACAGATTCCTGTTGAAGAATCCTGAAGAGAGCTCCACCAATCAGAGCAGCCGCTGTTACCATGACAACGGAATTTGCTGCAATAGAGCTCAGCAGCAACCCATGAACCCACTCTTAAACAACTATTATATTTGTATCTATCTGAAAATGTTGCAGTAAACTTAAAATATATTGTTTTTACTCATAAATGTTGTATATATTGCACCATTGTTTTTAATTCAAATATGCATTCACAATGCTTCATGAGTAGTTATGAAAACAGTCTTGTACTATGATTATTTATTTATTTTGTTCAAATCAAAGTTTCACTGTTGCACTCTATAGTATGAGGTATAGACTGAAGTCAGATCTGAATCTGTTTCACACAGACATGAGAGGTCACCTGAACTATCCACTGCCCTCCGTCTATGTGGAGTGTCCTGATCAGGATTTCCCACTGGATTTCCAGGAAGCCTTCGGGTTCCTCGATTTGATGGACAGCAGTGCATCAAACCAGGTGTGTTCCTACCTGTGTGTTTCTTAACGGCTCTGTTTAAAACCTTAGTGAGCTGCCTTACTGTCTACCTAAGCCTAGTTACCTTTTAAAGGGACAGTGCACCCAAAAATGAAAATTCTCTCATCATTTACTCACCCTCATGTTGTCCCAGATGTGTGACTTTCTTTCTTCTGCAGAACACAAATGAAGATTTTTAGTAGAATATTTCAGCTCTGTAGGTCCATACAATGCAAGTGAATGGTTACTAGAACTTTTGTAGCTCCAAAAATCACATAAATGCAGCATAAAAGTAATCCATACTTCTCCAGTGGCTTAATCAGTGTCTTCAGAAGTGATATGATAGGTGTGGGTGAGAAAAAGATCAATATTTAAGTCCTTTTTTACTGTAAATCTACACTTTTACTTTCACATATGACTCCAGTGGATTAATCAGTGTCTACAGAAGAGATATTGTAGGTGTGGGTGAGAAACAGATCAATATTTAAGTATATTTAAATATATAAATCGTAATTTGTTATTCGCGTTCAGATGTGAAAGTGAAACTAAACAGGCACCACTTGTGACTTTCAGATGTAAAAGTGAAAGTGGAGATTTAGAGTATGATAAGGACTTATATATGGATCGGTTTCTCACCACACCTATCATATCACTTCTGGAGACATGGATTAAACCAGTGGAGTCATATGGATAACTTCTCTACAACAGATGCTTACAGTTCTTACCAATTGGGTCTGATGTTAGCATGTTGCTAAGCTAACAACGTAATACTCTAAAAAGCCAAAAATAACAAACAAAAATACATACAGTATATCCCACACATACGTTAGGTTAAATTGTGTATTTTAATAAGATGGAAGTACTTTCCATCAACTTTATTTTTGAACATCATGCATAAATGTTACTGAAATATGAGTACTAAAGAGTATTAAGATGGTGTAATTCAGTGGCAAAATTTTTCACACCAAACGCAAGTCTTCGCCTTTTTTAGTCTGCAAAATGGCTGAAATCACTGACAGCATATTTAAAACGCACATTTCTCATGACTCGCAGTGTCCCGGCCCACACGATTGACTTCCATTGACCCCATTGACTTCCATTGACTTCCATTGACCCCATTGACCTCCATTGACCCCATTGACTTCCATTGACCTCCATTGACTTCCATTGACCCCATTGACTTCCATTGACTTCCATTGACCTCCATTGACCCCCATTGACTTCCATTGACCCCATTAACCTCCATTGACTTCCATTGACCCCCATTGACCTCCACTGACTTCCATTGACTTCCATTGACTTCCATTGACCCCCATTGACTTCCATTGACCCCCATTAACTTCCATTGACCTCCATTGACTTCCATTGACCCCCACTGACCTCCATTGATCCCCATTGACCTCCACTGACTTCCATTGACTTCCATTGACTCCACTGACTTCCATTGACCCCATTGACTTCCATTGACCCCATTGACTTCCATTGACTTCCATTGACCTCCATTGACCCCCATTGACTTCCATTGACCCCATTGACCTCCATTGACTTCCATTGACCTCCATTGACTTCCATTGACCCCCATTGACTTCCATTGACCTCCATTGACCCCATTGACCCCCATTGACCTCCATTGATCCCCATTGACCTCCACTGACCTCCATTGATCCCCATTGACCTCCATTGATCCCCATTGACTTCCACTGACTTCCATTGACTCCATTGACTTCCATTGACCCCGGCAAGACACTGAACCCCAAGTTGCTCCCAATGGCAGACTAGCAACTTGCATGGCAGCTCGGCTGCAATGGGTGAAAGTGCTTTGAATACCGTTAAGGTTAAAAAGGCGCTATATAAGTGCAGACCATTTACCATACCTACATTTTTGCAAAAGGAATTTCACGTGGCTCATTGTACGTATAGCGTCAGTTTGATGAATGAACACTATGGGTGCTACAACAACAATCACATAAATCACATAAACTGGCAGATTATCAGTTCATAAACACTTACTTTTCACCTGTTTCCTCACACAATGTTATCTTATGACATCTAAACACTTTTACTGTAATGCATGACATCATCGACTGCATTTACAAGCTTGTTTGAGTCATAGAGCGTTGCACTCGTGATGTAAAGTCCATACGTGAACCCAATGTGCCACTGAAGCACCATAAAATAACGCAATCTCAGAGTTGATTTTCGGACACTATCGGTTAGGTTTAGGTTTAAGGTTTAGGGTAGGGAGGTCGTTTTTGTTGATTTAAAACCCGATAGTGCATCCAGCTACTCTCTCATTGTGTCTCACTGTATTGCAGGTGGAGTTTTCCGTAGAGCCACCCTGTTTTGAAGAGGAAGATGAGGAAGAGGAGGATGAAAACAAGGACAGTCAGGCTCTCTACTATGCATTGCAAAACCACAGTAATGACTTTAAAGCTCCTGCAGCCAAAAGCATCAGTCCGACGTTCACACGTTCGCCTCTACCTGGCAAATCACATAGCTTACCTTATAAGTCCCGCCCCTTCATGCCCGCCCTGTCATTATCCTCGGATGAAGAATACAGCCCCGTTGATGATGAAGATGATGATGATTCTGATAAAGGATCTGAATACGAGGACATGTTTTGTCAAAGTCTACCCTCAAGTCGTGATTTTCAAGGTCTTTCCTGGTCATGTCCACAAACATCCGCCTCCACAAACAGTGAGGTTGATGTTCACTCGAGCAACCAATCAGAATGCTTAGATGAAGCACACAGAATACATCTTCCAGAGAGCGGGAAAGATGCGCAATCCATCAGCCAATCAGAAGACGTGATTCTTACAGCTACCACAATGTTAGATGACAGCGAAGAGCATCTCAGCTCAGACGTGACAAAGATGATCAATCCTCAGATGGATGAAGAGAGAGAATCAGAGGATGTGAAGGATGATATGCACGCTTTAACGTGAGTACCTGAGGGTTTAGAGCAGTAACTGTGTTTTTTTTCGGGGTGGAAATCATGGATTTAACCAGAGATAAACCGATAATCGGTTTGACCGATATCTTTACGGTTACTCGCCTCAATCTGGGTGGCGGAGGACGAGTCTCAGTCGCATCCGCGTCTGAGACCGTCAATCCGCGCATCTGATCACGTGACTCGTTGTGCATGACACCGCGGATACTCGCAGCATGTGGAGACTCATGCTACTCTCCACGATCCACACACAACTCACCACATGCCCCATTGAGAGCGAGAACCACTAATCACCACCACGATGAGGTTATCCCATGTGACTCTACCCTCCATAGCAACCGGGCCAATTTGGTTGCTAAGGAGACCTGGCTGGAGTCACTCAGCACGCCCTGGATTCAAACTCACGACTCCAGGTGTGATAGTCAGCGTCAATACTTGCTGAGATACCCAGACCCCCCTCGTTCCTCCTTTTATTTAAAAAAGCACAAATCTGTGTTCCAGTGAGGCACTTACAATGGGAGTCAATGAGAGTCAATGCAAGTCAATTGAGGTCAATGGGGCCAAATTTTGGAGGGTTTAAAGGCAGAAATGTGAAGCTTATAATTTTATAAAGGCACTTACATTAATTCCTCTGCAAAAAATTGTGAATTATTTGAGATGTAAAGTTGTTTCAATTGTCATTTTAGGGCTTTAGTGTTTTTTGACATTACATCGTCATGGTAACAAAGTTGTAAAATTGTCTATAACTTTCCACAGATGTGGTCAGTAAGTGATTTTAAGACAGTAAAATCATGTTAACACACATATTGTTTATGTCTTGTGTCTATACTTTTGAAACAGTATTTTAATGTTTACAGATTAAACCCCATTGACTTGCATTGACTCCCATTGACTTGCATTGTAAGTGTCTCACTTGGACACCGATTTGTGTCGAAATTAATTTGGTGGTAATCAACATTATGCCACAAAACGCTGTCGATTGAGATTAACTTGCATTCAACCCCAAACATTCCTTTAAATTTGTATTAATTTGTGTAATATTTTACTTTTCAATGGCTACAGGGTAGAAGACAACCCAGAAAGTGAGGCCAGTGAAGAGGACACATATTTTGGACCGGACTCGACACCGTCTTCGCCAGAGCCCAACCAGTCTGAGACCAGCATCACTGTCCACGATGAGCCAATCCCAGGACAGTTTCCAGATGTAGAGACTCAACCGATGCTGGATGCAGACGGTTACCAAGACAACACGGCGAGTGATGTCATAACCACTGGCGACCTCACCGCCACGGACTCCGCTTCATCGGCTACTCAAGATGAAGTGATGACAGATCCACCGCCAGAGGAGGAAAAAACGGTTTTGGGCGACTGTAAGATGAATGAGGAGATGAGGAGATCAGAAGAAGATGAAACGGAGGAACAGAAGAAGACAGAGGAAGCTACGGAAGAAGGGACGAATATATTGGAGCTAAAAACGACAGAACGTGACGAAAAATGGCGAGAAAATGAAGAGGAAAAAGCTCAAGAGATGGAAGAGTTTGCACCCTTCGATGAAGTGGTTCAAGATGCACCTGTAGAAGGATGCAGTGATGAAAAAGTAGAACAAGAACGAAACGATTTAGAGGAAGACGACGGAGAAAAGACAAGCAACGTCGGAGGTTCTGAGGAGGACGCCAACGATCAATCAGACATAGTTATGGGACGTTTGTCTCACGAAGAGATATTTGAAGAAAAAGAGGATGACTCAAACAGAGGTGACCTCGAACAGTCCACATTCAAGCATCAACCAGACGAGGCTCCATGTGGAAAAATGGACAAGAAGATGGAAGAGGAGGCAGTGATCCAAGACGTCGGGTTGCCACAGAGTCTCGTCCCAGAGCTGGCGAGGGCGTCAAGCGCTCCCAACGATTCTTCATGTCAAGTGGCATATCAGGCGAAAGCCGTACCTGTCGTCCCACCCAAACCACAAAACTCCAAACTCACCACGTTCACCCTCAGACAACACCACCAACATTCCCAGTTAATGGACATGGATGGGCCACACGTCAATCCGGACGAAATGGACAAACAGTACGCGGACAGCGACAACAAACAGAGAGAAAACGAAAAAGAAGGGCAAACGTATGAAACCGCAGAGAACTGTAAGAAACAGTCGAAGGAAACCGTTGTGGCTGGGATGAGTCGGGACGATGGGACAAAGCAAGAGAGGGATAGGCCGGTGACTTGGGATGGTGGCATCGATTGGAGGGAAGATGTCGTCAGGGAAACGGAGAGAGAGGTGAAGAGGAACAGCGCTGCCAGCGTGTGTTTTGATGAAGCCGTCGCTCGTGCCACAGTGAAGAGGAGCAGGGAGAGAGAAAACACAGACAGAGTATCAGGAGTTCAGAGGGACCGAGAGAACAGAAGAGACGGATCCAAAAACAGAGAGAAAGAGGACGAGAACAAAACTGACTAACATAAACGAGGGGCGCATGTATGTGTCGACTATTGTGTGCAAAGAACGGCAAGCAACGAGTGCACTCATATTCGACTTAACGTCCAGTACCAATCCCAGTGTTATCATGAATCAAAAGGGTTTTTAATTAAAATAATCATAGCCTGCCTTTCTGGCTTGTTCTGTCGCAATATTCATACAGTCACCCTAACGAACTATTCATCTGAAGTACGAGTATTCATTCATTATTTAATCAATGCTGTTCATTTTCAGCCAGATTGTCAAAGTTGTAGCGGTTTAATGTAATGATCATTGTAATGTTTGTAATAAATGTTAAAGGAATATTTTGGGTTCGATACAAGTGAAGCTCAGTCAATGGGGTCAATGGGGTCAATGGAAGTCAATGGAAGTCAACAGAAGTCAGTGGAGGTCAACGGGGTCAATGGAAGTCAATGGAAGTCAACAGAAGTCAATGGGGTCAATGGGGTCAATGGAAGTCAACAGAAGTCAATGGAGGTCAACGGGGTCAATGTAAGTCAATGTAAGTCAATGGGGGTCAATGGGGGTCAATGGAAGTTAATGGAAGTTAATGGAAGTCAATGTAAGTCAATGTAAGTCAATGGGGGTCAATGGAGGTCAATGGGGTTAATGGAAGTCAATGGAGGTCAATGGTCGTCAATGGGGTCAATGGAAGTTAATGGAAGTTAATGGAGGTCAATGATGGTCAATGGGGTCAATGGAAGTTAATGGAAGTTAATGGAAGTCAATGGGGTCAATGGAAGTCAATATAGGTCAATGGGGGTCAACGGGGTCAATGAAAGTCAATGGAAGTCAATGGGGTCAATGGAAGTCAATGGGGTCAATGGAAGTTAATGGGGTCAATGGAAGTTAATGGAAGTCAGTGGAAGTCAATGGGGTCAATGGAAGTCAATGGAAGTTAATGGAAGTCAATGCAAGTCAATGGGGGTCAATGGAGGTCAATGGCGTTAATGGAAGTCAATGGAGGTCAATGGTCGTCAATGGGGTCAATGGAAGTTAATGGAAGTTAATGGAGGTCAATGATGGTCAGTGGGGTCAATGGAAGTTAATGGAAGTTAATGGAAGTCAATGGGGTCAATGGAAGTCAATATAGGTCAATGGGGGTCAACGGGGTCAATGAAAGTCAATGGGGTCAATGGAAGTCAATGGGGTCAATGGAAGTCAAGGTCAATGGAAGTCAATGGAAGTCAATGGGGTCAATGGAAGTCAATGGGGTCAATGGAAGTCAATGGGGTCAATATTTGGAGGGTTTAAAGGAAGAAATGTGACGCTTATAATTTTATAAAAGCACTTACATTCATTCTATTAAAACTCATGTATTATTTGAACTGTAATTTGATTTTAAATCAGTGTTTTTAGGGCTGTTTTAGGGTTTAAGTGCTACATAGTCATGGCAATGAAGTTGTAAAATTGTCTTTATCTCTCCACAGATGTGGTCAGTGCGTGATTTAATGACAGTAAAATCATGTTCACACACATATTGTTTATGTCTTGTGTCTATACTTGTGAAACAGTATTTTAATGTTTACAGATTAAACCCCATTGACTTGCATTGGAAGTGTCTCATTGGAACACACATTTGTGCCACAAACACTGTTGATTGAGCTTCACTTGTATTGAACCCGGAATACTCCTTTAATGCATTAAACGGGACATAAAAGGGGCAACTCAGGGAACAAATACAATAATAAATAGGATGCAATCCTTTATGACAGACAATCTGTTTCTGTTGTTGAATACATTATGCCCACACGTTATGCCTTATCAATTCAATAAAGCAGAGTTTTCTTTATGTTGTTTGCTGTTTTCATTTTTATTACAATGTTATTATTGTATACATTTTATTTAGGTGCCTATATGTGCTTAAACAATGCACGGTAGACTATAAAATGACTGTCCGGCAGGACAACTTTTGCCAAAATAATCTCAGGTGTGCAATCTGTGGATGTTGGAAGATCTGTGGTGAGTCAATACTTATTTTGTGTGTTAACTGGGCAAGCTCACGCGGTTCGTGGTCAATGTTAAGAATCTCAAAATGGTCAAAATCTGTGTATATGTAACGGATAAATAATAAAAGAAAGAAAGAATTAATGACAGTAAAGCACTTTTCAAAACAGCAAAGTTTTCCTGATCCATGAGGTCATTGCGTGTAATGCCTAAAGATTGATTTTGATCTAACATTTAATAACGTTTAAAATGTTGCCAATTTATGTCGCCGCTGGATTCTCGTGGGCCCACCCTCCTCCAGTTTCATTCTTCCCACAAGTGCACTATGAGCTCACGTGATGGTGGAGGGCACCTTTTGCTGCCCGGACCCGATCCTTCAGCTCGTCCTTCCTCACTACCCTTGACGGCGGGGTGGCCGAGGGTTATGCCACGATTCTCCAGGTGGATAAGGCGATCGTATGCCCGCTGAGCACCGCCACCTGGCGGAATCGGCCGGCACTCCCTTCCCAAGCCTGTAGGACGATGTTGTCTCTGGTGACGAAGCCTACAGTGCTGCCGGTCAGGCCCCCTCCGCCCTGCACACCATGGCCCTTCTACAAGTCCACCAGGCCAATGCGCTAAGAGATCTGCACAAGGGTAGTTCTGATCCCGATGTGCTGCAAGAACTGTGCTCGGCGACCGACCTCGCCCTCCGAGCGACGAAGGTCACGGTGCGAGCCATCGGCCAGACGATGTCCACACTTGTGGTCCAGGAGCGCCACCTGTGGCTGAACCTGGTCGAGATGAGGGAGGCGGACATGGCACGTTTCCTTAACGCCCCCATCTCCCAGGCCGGCCTCTTCGGCGACACCGTCGAGGACTTCGGCCAGCAGTTCTCTGTGAAACAGCAAACGGAGGCCATACAGCACATCTTGCCCCGGCTGCCTGATGAGCGCGCTCCCCTGTGGTGACTCAACTGGCTCCATCCCAACTCGAGCCTACCACTCGCCCACTGCGTAGAGACGCCCGCAGGAGAGCAACGCCCCCGCCAGTCGGCCGGCCACCAAGACCCCTAAAAGGGCTCCCAAGCGTCCCTGAGAAGGCTACCTGAGGAAAGAGCCGACTGCACGAACCCGGGAGATGGTGTACAAGCCACTCCCTCCCCCGGTGGAGGGCCGGGAGGTAAATCTTTTGTTCCCTTCTTTTCTGTTCGCCGTACCCACATTGTCAAGAAAAGAGCAGTCTCCTCTCTCCTCAAGTTAGACCCCCGACGTTGCCGGTCACCGTCCACATAGCCACCAAACGCCGGGCATGTACAGCATGATGAACGCGGCCCCCTGCCTTCTCGTGCCCAGCTGCACCACACCCATGTCTCCGGCTGGCCGCCAGCAATGAGTCTCGAGGATGCCCTGAGAGGCCTTCCTCCTTGGTCGCCGATGCGCCTAAAGCCGGACACACGGAGCAAGGTAAGTGCTTCGAGGTCCCCGTTAACGCTCCCACCTCGGGTCGCAACACTGCTTCCCGAAGCGGCTTTTCTATAGAAACCAATCCACACTTTTTAAAACCATTAAAACGTGGATTTAATCCACTACGTAATGGATGTCTGTGATGTAGTAGATTAAATCCTCTACGTTGTCACGCTACAGTCCGCAGTGAGGAAGAGAGGACCACTTGGGATTTTACGGGACGGGTGGCAACCCTTCTTGGGTCTATGGAGGAGCTGCTTCAGTGTGCTTTATAAACTGCTTTTGTGAGGAAACAGCTCACTTAATGAATTTACCGCCTGTCTGCTAATCTTCAACATGTTTTACACTAAACAACCCTTTTGTGGTGAACCATGTCTGGAGTCTATTATGATAAAATGGCTGTTTTTAAGTGTTTAACCCTTGTTTGACCTTCAGGTCATTTTAGTTTTTTCGATCATTTGTCTGTTAATGCCAACGGCATATGTGTGTATTTTATATACAATATATTTTATATTGTGTGTATTATATTTCAACATCAGTTCCTTTATTACATTATAACACACTGAGTACACAAAATAGTTACACTCAGGACAAAAATGTCCCCTTTGAAACCCATTAAAACTATTTTTGCAATAGTTGATCCCAGTGTCATTAAAGCATAAAATCATGAATTTTATGATGTTATTCTTTCATTCTGGAGTCCTCGCTTCAATATTTACCATTTTTATAATTTCCACCAGATGGCGCCATTCCTCATGTTAGCCAATGGAGCAAATACAAACTTTTCTCCTATTCTCTGTTTACTGTATTATAGAGACCTGCAGGACAACTGAATACATGATGCAGATACAATTGTGTGTGTGTGTGTGTGTGTGTGTGTGTGTGTGTGTGTTGGTATGCATGTCGAAGTGTGTTTTACATTTACATATTTGGCAGACGCTTTTATACAAAGTGACTTACAGAGCACTTATTACAGGGACAATCCCCCCGGAGCAACCTGGAGTTAAGTGCCTTGCTCAAGGACACAATGGTGGTGACTGTGGGGCTCGAACCAGCATCCTTCTGATTACCAGTTACCAGTTATGTGCTTTAGCCCACTACACCACCACTCAATGTGGTCAATGGAGGTCAATGGAAGTCAATGGGGTCAATGGAAGTGTGTGAATGCGTGTGTGTGTGTAAAACAAACTCCCATTTAAAGGGTTAAAATCCTGAAAAGACAGTAAAAGTGGTAAATAATATTAATATATAATATTTTTGTCCTCTAAGGTCCTGAGTGTGAGTTATGCATCAAAATCAATTGACATATCCCAGACTGTGATAATATTATTATTATAAATAAAATTATAATCATTTATTTTAATAATAATAATTCCTCTTAGCATTTAGTGTATGAAAAATAAAAAAATGTTGGTAGGGGGCGGCAAGATGGCGGCCAATGTGGGTGATCTTTCTTGTGGACGTTTTAGTGGTGTTTTTTCCAAATATTTGTTGATGGGATAAATTCATTGTCATACTTTATAGACTACATGAGTTTTACATTGGATTGTTAACTAAAAGATAGATTTTGGAATAGTTCCCCCTCGGTCGAATTTCGATTTCCTCTCACAAAATGAAACCGAATAAGGACAACAGCTCTGGTGGTGCCATTAAACGAAAAGAGAAGACGAATTCTAAAACATCGAATTCAGTGGAGACACAAAAAACTCAAGATGAAGGGATAAGTGATGACATTGAGATGGCAGATCACTCATACTCGTACACCTTCGAGAAAGACCTTCAGCGTATGCCAGATATAGATGACACGCCAGAAAAACCTCGTTCCAAAAAAACTAAAGACGAGCCGTCGCTTCTTGAGATGCAAGAGAACATTGTAACTCTCTTATCCAAGAACATTAATGAGAGTTCGGGGCACCTGGAGAATCTGATTCGAGAAAATACGCTCAGCATTGCAACCCTGAAAAAGTCAATTGACTTCACGCTGAATGAAGTTAAGGACTTAAAAGACGAAATGAAAGTGGTGAAAGAAATCACTAAATCACACGAGCAGAAAGTTGCTGAGCTTGAACGAAAAGTCAACGAAGCTGAAAGATATCGGCGGAGATGTAACTTGAGGCTGCAGGGTGTTCCTGAGAAACCGGATGAAGATCTCAAGCATCTGGTGATTGGAATCTGTGGTTCAGTTGCTCCAGAGCTGAAGGATAGATGCCAGGTTGATGTGGACATTGTTCATAGATTGGGTCGGAAAGAACAGGGCAGAAGCCCAAGAACAACGATTATTCAGTTCACGAACAGGTCTACTCGGGATCTACTCTGGAAACGGGCGAAGAACTGTGAATTCCTTCAAGCGTTTGCGGTTTACAGAAGATTTAACCGCGCTGGACGTGGAGAGGCGAAAACTCTTGTGGCCCACGGTGAAAGACGCCAGAGAGAAAGGTCGTAAAGCTGTTTTTGTGGGGAGTAGAGCCTTTGTTGATGGCGTTGAAATTTTCCCCAAATGAAAATAAAAGTTTGGTTTTGGTGGTTTCTGTCCAAAGAATAAGCAATACTATCTGAAAGAGAATGGTAGAGGGGGAGTGAGGAAAAACTAAATAAAAAATAATAATCTCCCAGGTTAAATTGTAAACTAATAGGAATTATGCACCCTTTGAGTTACATATACCTTAGCTCTTAAGTTTTTGTTTTTGTTTTTTTTTTCTTTCTTCTGTACTTGTGATTGTTAAAAGTTCATGTCGTTATCATTTTGTTCCTTTAAGGTCAGGGGTATTCGAGATTTAACTAAACGAAAGGCTGTTTTTTTGTATTGCAAGAGATATACTGTAGATTTTTATTTCTTACAAGAGACTCATGCTTGTTCTTCAGATGTGAATTTTTGGAAGTCTCAATGGGGTAGTGAAATTTGGCATTCTTTTGGAAGTAATCACTCAGCAGGAGTTGCAATTCTAACAGGTTCATTTAAAGGTCAAATTGTTAGTAGCAAAGTCCACAGTGGGGGTAGGTGGATAATTCTAACAGTATCCATTGATGGGAAGATGTTTTTGTTAGGTACTGTATATGCCTCAAATATTCACAAATATAATGTTGATTTGTTCTCTGATATTGAAAATGAGATTAATAAGGTTAGAGAAAGATTTCATGATGTTGAAATTATTCTAGGTGGGGACTTTAATATTGTCTCAGATGTTAAGATGGATAGAATTCCTATTCCAATTAGACCATCTGCAACTGATTCAGAGTTATCTGGATGTTGTGATAAATTGGGGGTAATTAATATATGGAGATTTAAACACCCACTTTTGAAAGAGTACACATGGAGTAATGGGGATGGGTCTAAACAGTCAAGAATTGATTTTTGGTTAATTTCTAATTCATTAGAACAAAATACAATTAGAGTGTCCATTGAACCATCAGTATTATCTGATCACAAAATAATTGATCTTCTCATTATATGGAATAACGTATCTTCATGTAAAGGCTCTAAGACCTATTGGAAACTTAATAATAGATTATTGGAAATTGATAGTTTTAAACATGAAATTAAGAGAATAATACAAACATATTGGAATCAAGCTAAGCAGACACATTTATACTGTAAGAATTGGGAGTTTATGAAGTTTCAGATTAGACTTAGTGCAGTTAATAAAGGCAAAGAAGTTGCAAAATCTAATAGATCAAAGGAAGAGGAAATGATCTATTTGTAACATCACTGATAATAATAATGACAGGAACTCTAATCTGTTAATGAATCTGCAGGCTGAGTTAGATAAATTATATATAATCAAAGCAAAAGGAACATTTGTTAGATCACGAAGACGTTGGTTAGAAGAAGGAGAAACTAATTCCAGATACTTTTATAATCTGGAGAAAAGGAATGGAGAATATACATCTATTAGAAAGCTTAAAGGGGTCATGACATGAGAAACCAAATTTGCCTTGATCTTTTGGTATATAAGAGGTCTTTGTATCATTAAAACGTCCTGCAAGTTTAATATTTTAAGACGTCCTCCCCATTCTAAACGAATCATTTATTTAATCAAGCTCAAAATACAGCTCGTTCTGGATTCATGGTTAGAAGTGACGTGACGGTTAGAAGTGACGTAACAGCGTTTGCATATGACCGCCTCCAGCACAACATAACTACGCTTTAAGCGCAAGACAACTACGCTCATTTCGTATCGGCGTGCGCCTCACAAGTGTTCAGTCGATGGACAGCGAGCTCTGACAGAGACTACTTGTGCACAGGAAAATTACGATGCCACACAGATGTGCTGTTCCTGGCTGTGGTCAAACAAAACCTCTGAATAAGCTGCCGAAAGATCCAGACGTCAGGGAAAAATGGATGCAGTTTATTTTTTGCGGACGTCCCAGTCACGGCAGTGTTAACTTAAGCGTTTGTTCTGTACATTTTAAGGATGACTGTTTTGAGAACAAATCTCAATATGATGCTGGCTTTGCCAGAAAACTGTTGCTCAAAGATAAGTCCGTGCCGACTATTCTGGGAACAACGACGACGCAAACTGTAAGTAATCTATTTTAAACTTTAAACTACTTTTTAAAGCGCAATTTCATTCATTATGAATAATCACAGTGTTTTTACTTAGTTTACTTGCATACTGTTCTGGCTGGGGGCGTCAATAATTGATACATAGGCACTGACGTTAGCCAATCATAACAGTGGGCGTTAACACTGAAGTCTTAAATGGAAAACGCCCCCAAAACAGACTGTTTGAATCAGAGGATGAGAAACAGGGTGGGAAAAGGTCATAAATCACTAGATTTTAAAAGTTTTTCTTAAAAAAAAATATATTAATACTATAATTGCACCTAAGGGAACATAATAATACAATAAAAAACCCATGTCATGACCCCTTTAATATTAATGGCCATGAAACACAGGACCCTGTTATTATTTCAAAATATGTCTCAAATGTTTATGGTAAATTATATTCCAGCAGTGCATGTTCTGTAGACAAAATAGATGCATTTTTAAAACCCCTAAAACATAATATAGATAGTATCGATGAAGAATTTAAAGACCTTTGTGATCAGGAAATATCCATTTTAGAGATTAGAACAGCTATAAATAAACTTAAATTAAACAAGTCCCCTGGAAATGATGGCTTAACTGCTGAATTTTTACAAATATTTCAAGATGATCTAGTTGAATTTCTGTTAATGGTCTTTAAAGAATCTATTGATCAGGATGTTTTGCCACCCTCATGACACAAGGTCTAATATCATTAATTCAGAAGCCTGATAAAGACCTATTATTACTAGATAATTGGCGACCTATCACCTTAATTAATAATGATAGTCAAATTATTGCTTCCATATTCGCTGAAAGGTTAAAATCAGGATTAGAAAGTATTATTGATGAGGGGCAGTCGGGTTTTATAAAAGGAAGACATATTTGTAATAATATTAGACTTGTATTAGATCTCATAGATTATAATGAAATTATCAGTGAAAATAGTTTTATTCTGTTTGTCGATTTTTACAAGGCCTTCGATACAATACAACATGACTTTATTTTTAAAATCCTTGAATTTTTTGGTTTTGGGGACAAATTTCAAAAAGTAATCAGACCCCTATAATAAGATTAATAGCTCTGTAAAACTGTCATATGAAACTTCTCATAGATTTGAAATTAAAAGGGGGATTCGACAGGGCTGCCCCATTAGTCCATTGCTTTTGTTGGTTACACAAGTTATGGCCATTCATATTAAGAAAGATACTTTTCGTGGTATCAGAATAGAAGATGCAGAAATTAAATGCACACAATTAGCCGATGACACCCTTTTCTTAAGAGACTATACTGAAATTGAAAAAGCAATTAAGTGTCTGCAGTTCTTTTCATCTGTATCTGGTCTTTCCATAAATATGAATAAATGTGAGCTTATGGCACGAGGTTCCTGTAATTTTACAGCAGTATGCGATATTCCCGTGAAAGAAGTTGTCAAATATTTGGGGATCAAGATAGCTAAAAATATGGAAGTCAGAAGTGAGTTAAACTTCACTCCTGTCATTCAATCATTTGAAAAATAAATGATGAGAGATATCTCTTTAACTGGTCGTGTGTTACTGGTTAAGGTTTATATTGCTCAAGTGTTAGATGTACCCCCTCTTTAATTAAAATGATAGACACCAAACTTTTTAGATTTATTTGGAAGAACAAATCACACTATATTAAAAAAGAAAATATTTGTAGATCAAAAACTGAAGGAGGATTGAATGTTTTGGATTTTAAGACCTCTAACATGATATTTAAAATAAAATGGCTCCAAAATTATTTAAAAAATAAACAAAGTATATGGTATACAATACCTAAATCTATATTTAAAAAGTAGGTGTTATAGAGTTCATATTGAAATGTGATTATGATATTAACAAAATACCCATTAAACTTGCAAGTTTCCACAAACAAGCATTACTTTCATGGACTCTTATGTATAGTCATAATTTCCCCATAAATGTACCATTTGGAATAATAGATATATAAGGATTAGAAACAAATCAATATTTTTTGAGAATTGGTTTGAAAAGGGAATTATTTGGGTTAAACAGTTGATCAGAAATGATGGTGTTTTATACAATTATCCTGAATTTGTTCATATTTATAACTTTTCAGTTGATCCTATCCAATATTTTTTGGTTTTACATGCCATCCCCAAGGAAATTTTGAGGCTATTAGAATGTAATAATAATTATTCTTTACAAACAGTTAAAGAATTTACTGCTTGTATCAAGCTGCAGGATTTCACAAGTTCTGGATGTAATAATATTTTCTTGCGTTCTCTTCTTCAATCTAAAAATATACTTGCTGTTACTACTCATTGAAATTCTCATTTTAAAAAGCGTTTTGGATGACACCTCATAAGTATTGCATCACAAATAAAGTGAAAGAGGTTTCATATAACATGTTCCATCGTGTCTATCCAGTTAAATCACTTGTGGTGCCGCGTTTTAAAGTGAACATGGAAGATATTTGTGTTGTTTGTCAAATTTCCCCTGAGACTATGGTTCATTTATTTTGGGAGTGTCCCAAGATCCAAATGTTTTGGAAAGAACTTAATAATTATTTACAAAGAAAAGCTATGATTCTTGTTAACTTTGAAGAAGTTGATGTTATGCTAAAATGTTTTTCATTTGATGGTGATAAAAAAAATTCTGTTTATATTTGATTTAATTATTATAATTGCCCGTTATTATATTCATAAAGTCAAATGGAATGGAAAAATGCCAAATTTTGAACAATTTAAAGTCGATGTTAAAATATATTTAGAAACAATATCTAAAAGTAAAAACTTAAAAGCAAGAAAAACTTTACAGCTATTTAATAGATATAAGTTTTTTTCTGTAAAATGCCTTTCTTTATTTTTTTTAACCCTTGACTTGTATGGTTATATGTACTCTTGTATGTAAATTATTTTTGTTGTTGTTATATTGCAATAAAAAAAAAAAAAAAAAAAAAACAAGAGTTAAGAGAAGTCCCGGACGATTTTGCAACAGGAAGGTGTCGGTTTATGGCTAATCCCATTCATAATAATGTATCCGCAAACGGCGACTAATTGTCGTAACACAATCTCTGCCATGGTAGAGCGGCCGGATGATGACATTCCAAATAAAAGACCTCTGTTCCAACGTCACTTCCCTGGGAAGTGGCCGCATGTTTTGTGAAGGTTCTGTAAACATTATTCGACTCTGAACAGGATCATATTCCGCGCCGGAGTGGACTAAGAGGACCAGATAATCACTCGAGGAATATTTACAACTCTGTCTGATAGTTTCAGTATCAGGATGTCAACATCTGTCGAGATTCACGCGCAGCTGGCGTCGATCGTCGAGCGGTTCGCCAAATGTGCGCTACTGGAGATGAGTCGAGCTGTGGACCAGGAGATCAACCGCAGACAGATGGAGGTCGAGACTCTGATGGTCAAACTCCAGTTTACAGAGAGCGAACTCCGAAAAGTCCGACAGAACCAACCGAACCTGCGGTCAGTGGGGACACAAGCCAACGACACTGAACACAGAGGTAAACACAGGGGCGTAGACTCGAGTGAGATGGAGGGAGGTACCCCCACCCCCAATAATCAAAACAAGCAAGTACAACCCCTAATAATCAATAATACATATTTATAACATGATCAGTGGAAACATGTGGATGGGGGCTGTTGTCAAGCTCTGAAATTACAAAAAGCTACCATAAAAGTAGTCCATATAGTCTTCCCTAGCTATATGCTAGGTTTGGGTGAAGAACCGGCCGAAATTTAAAGGGTAACTAAACACCTGCTCAGAGTCTGACTCCACCCACTAGAAATATTTGAAAATGCTGGAAAAGTGGGCAGACCCCGGCGGGGATAGAGGGAACGAAGCGAGTGCGGGGCTGAGCGGGGGGGGGGCACCTGAGACTCGTAGTGACGGATTAATTGACAGCTGCTGTCAGACTCTATGTTATTATTATTCCTCACACGGTCGCAAGACGACATGTACATGAATCTGGCGTGGTGAGCTGGAACCTGCTTACGTCAGCTGTCACCGGTTACGTCACGAAGTACCGCAACAGCCAATAGGAAAATTCAACTGCAGTAGCCACCGTTCAACCTGAAGAGGGCAGCACTCAGACGTTTTTACACCATATATTGTAGAATTAAAACACTTTATACACAAATGTCAAAAAAATTACTTGAATCAATGACCAGTACTAATAAAGCCCCATGCTTACAGATCATTAACTAAAAAAAGTTGGTTTAGGGTTTAGTTACCCTTTAAGTTGTTATTCACTGATAATCTTCTCCTTCTCAATTAGTGGTCGACCGTTAGTGGATTTTACCAATACCAGTGTTGGGTGTGATGCAGTACTAAGTAATTAATTACTGTAGTTAAAGTACTTTTTCATTGGAAAAAAAGTAAAGTATTAATTTTTAAATATTTGTAATTTAATTACAGTTACTTCTGATGTAATTGTGTTAAAGACTCTATACAGTAGACTATAGATCAATTCTATATAAAACAACAGTGAATTTAAAGTCTATTGTTTTATAATTTAACGCCCCCTTAAATTCTTTGGCCGGTTCATGATTAATAATAATTTATTTGATTTATTTGAAAATAATTAAAAGAACAGTTTTGTATTTTTCATCCGGTCGAGGTTGATCAGGTTTCCATCACACCTGGAGTCGCGAGTTTGAATCCAGGGCGTGCTGAGTGACTCAAATCAGGTCTCCTTAGCAACCAAATTGGCCCGGTTGCTAGGGAAGGTAGAGTCACATGGGGTAACCTGCTCATGGTCGCTATAACGTGGTTCTCGCTCTCGGTGGGGCGAGTTGCGTGGATGTCGCGGAGAATAGCGTGAAGCCTCCACATGCGCTATATCTCCATGGTAACGCACTTAACAAGTCACGTGATAAGATGCGCAGATTGACGGTCTCAGACGCGGAGGCAACTAAGATTCGTCCTCCGCCACCCGGATTGAGGCGAGTCACTACGCCACCACGAGGACTTGAAGCGCATTGGGAATTGGGCGTTCCAGATTGGGGAGAAAAAGAGGATAAAAGAATAAATTAATCAATCCTTGTCTTTATGTAATTCATGTTGTTTCCACCATTTTTCCCCCACTAGAGATAAACCTGGACCATGTGAAGTTGAGTGAAAATCACGAAGGATACTCCGAGGCACAAATTGACGATTCTTTGCAAACATTCACATTCAACGTAAGTACGTCTTTATTCATTGGATATCGCCCATTTACTCTTTTAAAGAAATGTTCCGTGTTCAGTATGAGTTGAGCTCAAATAAGAGTTGCAGTGTCTTAAGGGGCTTTTCCACTGCACGGTACGACTCAACTCGACTCTGCTCGCTGTTTTGGGGGTTATCCACTGTGGATATTAACTGGTACCTGATACTTATTTTAGTACCACCTCAGTCGAGGTTCCAAGCGAGTCGAGTCGATACTAAATGTGACGTCAAAACCCTGCAGATCACTGATTGGTCGGAGAGAATCGTCACTACCGGCATCACTGGATTAACGACACGCGACATCAACCCGCTAGTTTTAAAGTTAGCAACAGCGATAGCAGTATCATTTGTTCACGTGACTTTCGAATTGTAAAAATAAATGGCTGTGTGCGATACCACACCATGGTCAGTAAACGAGGTGTAGACGTTCCTCTCGTTAGCGACGAACGAAATGCACAAGTCTCTCAGGAAGTGTCTCAGCTGTTGGCCGCACACGGCTACCAACGGACCTCCCAACAGTGAAGGGGAAAGTTAAAAGTGACGACAGAACCATTAAGGCAAACTGGAAGTGGTTCGACCAAATGGACGCTATCTAGAGCGGCGAGCAATGGGAGGGAGAGTGCGCTGGACTCGACCACGGCATTGGTGGAGTCCATGATGGAGGATGGTACGTTTTGTTACGTTAACTCTATACTCTGCTCTATATAAGCAGGGTTTCCCGCAGCACTTTGAAACTAAGGCGCGCCTAAGCAACACACGCCTGCCGCCTTAACTACGTCGTCAAAAAAATATATATGAGCGATATTCGCCGTGTTACTCTGTCCTGTTTTCTCCCTTTCCATCTTTAAATATGCGATAAGCCTTCGTGTTCGCTTCAGTCTTGTTATCAGCGTGTTCTTCCGCAGCGGCGCCGAGTATGTTCACAGTGCAAATTTTAGCAGAGCGACTCGACAGTAAAGGAGCGACTCGACGCACTTCAGTTTACGGTCGGTCAAGTGCGAGATAAGATGTAAGTTGCTAAACTAAACATTTGCTATTTGACCGTTTTTTTAGGTCATAAATGTTAAACGAATCACACAAATAATCAGGCAAATTAATAAACTTTTGTCTATTTTCGCCATTTTGAACTGAAAATAGACCACTATGTGACGTGACTGATGTAATGTAGCCTAATAATTAATTTACTGTCATTGTGAGGGGACAAGACACATTAACCAGGGTACCCGCAGGATCTTAAAAGCATTGAAAAATAATCTCAAATTAAGGCCTTAAAAGCCTTGGATTTGGTATACAAAGTCTTGGATTTCGTTACAAAGGTATTATATATTTTTTGCCTTTACTAGGATTAAGTTTATACCGTAACAAAATTAACTGTTACTAATGCAGGCTAATTAAAAATTCATGCAACGTTGAGTGCATCCCGCACTCCACGTCATAGCAGAAAGCGCGAAAGGGTGCGCACCGTTACTATGGTTACTAGGCAAGTGAATTGCAGAACAAGATAGTAGCCAAGCGTAGTTTGTCGTCTGAAGTGGGAACGTTTCAGTTTAATGCCAGAATTCAATAATTTAAACCCCAAATCAGAGCTTTTCTGTTAAAAGAACATGTTTTCTCCCTTTCCATCTTTAAATATGTGATAAGCCTTCGTGTTCGCTTCAGTCTTGTTATCAGCGCGTTCTTCCGCAGCGGCGCCGAGCGTGTGTGTGTGTGTGTGCGTGTGTGTGTGCGTGTGTGTGTGCGTGTGTGTGTGTGTGTGTGTGTGTGTGTGTTCATCTGAGCCTCATTGGTCTGTCACTGCTCGTCAATGTCAGAATATTTGAGATGACCAATCAAATCAAAGTAGGCGGGCTTTATGTTCACAGCGCAAATTTTAGCAGAGCGACTCGACAGTAAAGGAGCGACTCGACGCACTTCAATTTACGGTCGGTCAAGTGCGAGATAAGATGTAAGTTGCTAAACTAAACATTTGCTATTTGACCGTTTTTTTTAGGTCATAAATGTTAAACGAATCACAAAAATAATCAGGCAAATTAATAAACTTTTGTCTATTTTCGCCATTTTGAACTGAAAATAGACCACTATGTGACGTGACTGATGTAATGTAGCCTAATAATTAATTTACTGTCATTGTGAGGGGACAAGACACATTAACCAGGGTACCCGCAGGATCTTAAAAGCATTGAAAAATAATCTCAAATTAAGGCCTTAAAAGCCTTGGATTTGACGATTACAAAAGGTATTATATATTTTTTGCCTTTACTAGGATTAAGTTCATACCATAACAAAATTAACTGTTACTAATGCAGGCAAATTAAAAATTCATGCAACGTTGAGTGCATCCCGCACTCCACGTCATAGCAGAAAGCGCGAAAGGGTGCGCACCGTTACTATGGTTACTAGGCAAGTGAATTGCAGAACAAGATAGTAGCCAAGCGTAGTTTGTCGTCTGAAGTGGGAACGTTTCAGTTTAATGCCAGAATTCAATAATTTAAACCCCAAATCAGAGCTTTTCTGTTAAAAGAACATGTTTTCTACGCGGTACGTCTATTAGATGTAATGTTATTACCTTGACAAACTAATACATCATTAAAAAGATATGACTCAAGTTTCAGTATTTGTCTTAAAGGGGTCATGACATGGGTTTTTTTATTGTATTATTATGTTCCCTTAGGTGCAATTATAGTATTAATATATTTTTTTTTAAGAAAAACTTTTAAAATCTAGTGATTTATGACCTTTTCCCACCCTGTTTCTCATCCTCTGATTCAAACAGTCTGTTTTGGGGGCGTTTTCCATTTAAGACTTCAGTGTTAACGCCCACTGTTATGATTGGCTAACGTCAGTGCCTATGTATCAATTATTGACGCCTCCAGCCAGAACAATATGCAAGTAAACTAAGTAAAAACACTGTGATTATTCATAATGAATGAAATTGCGCTTTAAAAAGTAGTTTAAAGTTTAAAATAGATTACTTACAGTTTGCGTCGTCGTTGTTCCCAGAATAGTCGGCACGGACTTATCTTTGAGCAACAGTTTTCTGGCAAAGCCAGCATCATATTGAGATTTGTTCTCAAAACAGTCATCCTTAAAATGTACAGAACAAACGCTAAGTTAACACTGCCGTGACTAGGGCGTCCGCAAAAAATAAACTGCATCCATTTTTCCCTGGCGTCTGGATCTTTCGGCAGCTTATTCAGAGGTTTTGTTTGACCACAGCCAGGAACAGCACATCTGTGTGGCATCGTAATTTTCCTGTGCACAAGTAGTCTCTGTCAGAGCTCGCTGTCCATCGACTGAACACTTGTGAGGCGACGGCGATACTGAAATGAGCGTAGTTGTCTTGCGCTTAAAGCGTAGTTATGTTGTGCTGGAGGCGGTCATATGCAAACGCTGGTACGTCACTTCTAACCGTCACGTCACTTCTAACCATGAATCCAGAACGAGCTGTATTTTGAGCTTGATTAAATAAATGATTCGTTTAGAATGGGGAGGACGTCTTAAAATATTAAACTTGCAGGACGTTTTAATGATACAAAGACCTCTTATATACCAAAAGATCAAGGCAAATTTGGTTTCTCATGTCATGACCCCTTTAATTTGTGTCAGGAGTTATGCAATTCCATATACCCACCACCTTAACTAACACATTTTCTGCGGGAAACCCTGATAAGCTTCACTTTATTTAGTCGAGCAGCTCCTGGAAGCTTCTAAAACAACGAGGCCAATTTAACTGTCACACTTGTGTAAAATCCCCATGCAACAACTGCTGTATGCAGCACAATGAGCTAGCAGCTGACAGCTAGCGCTCGTGTTATTGTCTATTGTTTTGTGTCGCGTTTAAGATGATGTCACGGTAGTAGAGGCGCCGCAGCTATGACGATCAGCCTATAATCCCGCCCACGTTGAGGCGGCACTAAACTGCAGTGGAGATGCAAGCGCAGAAAAGTAAAGCGAGTCGAACCGTAACGTGTCGCAGAAAACTGCTAATATTGGTATTGTATATAACTTTCCACAGATGTGGTTAGTAAGTGATTTTATGACATTTGCCCTGATTAAACCCCATTGACTTGCATTGTAAGTGCCTCACTGGAACACACATTTGTGCTTTTATTAAAGAAAAGGAGCGAGTCGAAATTCCTTTTGGTGGTAATCAACATTAATGCTGTCGATTGAGCTTAACTTGTATTAATCCCGGAATATTCCTTCCAAAGTGTGACATATTGTGACTTGACTCTTCTGAATTCCCAAATGCAGGCAGATGGAATCAAATCCATTCAAATCAAAGAGGAACACATGGAGGACCAACAGTGGCACAGTGGACAGAGTAAAACATGAGCAGTCCTACATAAGCCTCGGGCCTCATTCGTGAAACATTCGTTAATATGTTCTGATGTAAAAGTCTCGGATTCGTGAAGGTTTTCGTGTTTTCAAAATGTTTGGTACACCTGCATCAGACCATGTGTATCTTTTGGTTCTGCCGTGACTATATTTTGAAGTGGATGTAGATTAGTCAAATGTTCTAGAAGAAAACTATGGTACAGACATGTAGAGACCAAAATGGGGAAACAAGTTTACAGACACTTTGGTAGTATTTGGTAGCCTTTAAATTGTTTAACTTGGGTTAAATGTTTTGGGTTTCCTTCCACAAGCTTCTCCCAATAAGTTGCTGGAATTTTATCCCATTCCTCCAGACAGAACTGGTGTAACTGAGTCAGGTGTGTCAGCATCGGATTGAGGTCAGGACTTTGTGATGCCACTCCAATATCTTGACTTTGTTGTCCTTAAGCCATTTTGCCAGAACTTTGGAGGTATGCTTGGGGGTCATTGTCCATTTGGAAGACCCATTTGTACCGAGCTTTAACTTCCTGGCTGATGTCTTGAGATGTTGCTTCAATATATCCTTCCTCATGATGCCATCTATTGGGTGAAGTGCACCAGTCCCTCCTGCAGCAATGCACCCCCACAACATGATGCTGCACCCCCATGCTTCACAGTTGGGATGCTGTTCTTCACCCTTTTTCCTCCAAACATAACGATGGTCATTATGACCAAAGAGTTTGATGTTTGTTTCATCAGATCAGAGGACATTTCTCCAAAAGTAAGATCTTTGTCCCCATGTGCACTTGCAAACTGTAGTCTGGCTTGTTTATGGTGGTTTTGGAGCAGTGGCTTCTTCCTTGCTGAGCAGCCTTTCAGGTGATGTCAATATAGGACTGGTTTTGCTGTGGATCTAGATACTCGTCCACCTGTTTCCTCCAGCATCTTCACAAGGTCCTTTGCTGTTGTTCTGGGATTGATTTGCACTTTTCACACAAACTACGTTCATCTCTAGGAGACAGAATGCGTCTCCTTCCTGAGCGGGATGATGACTGTGTGGTCACATGGTGTTTATACTTGTGTACTATTGTATGTACAGATGAACGTGGCACCTTCAGGTGTTTGGAAATTGCTCCCAAGGATGATCCAGACTTGTGGAGGTCCTCAATAGTTTTTCTGAGGTTTTGTCTGATTTCTGTTGATTTTCTCATGATGTCAAGTAAAGAGACACTGAGTTTGAAGGCCTTAAAATACATCCACAGATGCACCTCCTATGAGATGCTAATTGTCTAATTAAAGGCTTAACATAATTTTCTGGAGTTTTCCAAGCTGCTTAAAGGCACAGTTAACTTAGTGTCTATAAACTTCTGACCCGCTGGAATTATGTTATAGTCAATTAACAGTGAAACAATCGGTCTGTAAACCATTATTGGAAGAATTACTCGTCATGCATAAAGTAGATGTCCTAAACGACTCGCCGAAACTATAATTTACTCATGAAATCTGTGGAGTGTTTTTAATGACTTCAACCAAAGTGTGTGTAAACATCTGAATTCAACTGTATACTGCGTATATACAGTATATTTCTTTGAGATCAGACTCATCCGTGTGTTTGCTAAATAAAAATGTGCATTTTGAATGCACTTCATTTTGAACTTGCACTTAATTGTTACGAATGTTTGTATTTCACTAACATACACGTTTAACTAAAGTTTCATGAATGAGGCCCTTTAAACTATTTCCAAAATATCCACGCCTTTTGTCAAATGTAATATTCAAAAATACATTCTTAGTTTGAATTATTCCTGTTTTTATTCGTAGTGTCTCCTGCTCTTTGTCCATCAGGTCTGGAGATGGAAGATCAGGACCGTTTCAGCACTGGAATAATAGGAACAGCGAGAGCGGGTGAGAGACATATGAGAAGCATCACATGCAATGCACAGGATGTACCGTTTAGTGCATGCTAACATTTACTCCACCACAATCTGTAGTGCTGTGGAAGCTACTTTCGAAACTATAGCTTCCCACGGCTAACTTAAGTTGCTAACTTAAAGTTGAAGTGTGCAACTTTAATATGTTAGCATACTTCTATCTTAGCTTAATAAGTAGAGATAAGTAAGCTACGTGTCGGTTCATTTTCATAACAATGTAAACATGGTGTCTCTGTGTCACTATAACGTTTTTGTTGACCCGTCCAGCCCGAAACAACAACAACAACAACAACAACAACAACGTTGACTACCAGAAAGCAAACGTTTATTTGCACTTCAGCTTTAAGTAGTTTAAAAACAAAATAAGGTAGCTACACTATAAGCTATTTATCCTCATGCGACCCCCACGTTCTCATACGAGGACATTGAATTTTGGTTTCTGTACGCTTTAAATAATTTACATTCATTTAAATCCCGCTATCCTCAATTCAGGACACTCTTGGGCAACGTGCGGCCCTTGATGTCGTGATGATGTCACCATCAAAAATACTGTATGTTTATCAATTTCAAGTATGCATGAATTGTCAGGTGTCCATATGCAAGAGTGTTTACTAGGGCTGAAGGATTAATCGAAATAAGATCGAAATCACATTGTGATCATGTTTGATGTTGGACAGCTGTTTTATCTGTGGTGTGTAGTGCTTTCTTAGAAACATGTAAACGGGGTCACGTGTGGTTTCAGAGCGGTTCTGTTCTCGACACACATATTCGATCTACTGTATCTGGTGCCCTGAGTTAAACAAATAAATGTGATGTAACGCGAGTCGTCGCAATCAGACGTTGTGTTGAGCGAGTGGCTGATTGAGTGATCATAAGCATTTCAATTTGCTCACTCGCGGTGTCAATAACATGCGCGCTCCGCAGGCGCTCTCAATATCTCATCATCAGTCACTCATCTCATCGCTCATCGATAGCACCAATAACCGATATAACCGCTTAACCTTCAACGTCGGCACCGCGTCTTCACGCATTTGCTTAATAACATCTACATTTACATTTATGCATTTGGCAGATGCTTTTATCCAAAGCGACTTACAGTGAGTGCACTTATTACAGGGACAATCCCCCCGGAGCAACCTGGAGTTAAGTGCCTTACTCAAGGGCCCAACAGTGGCATCTTGATGGTTCTGGGGCTTGAACCCCCGACATTCTGGTCAGTAACCCTGAGCCTCAACCACTGAGCCACCACTACCTCATATAATTCATCATTTGTGTTACAATAAGACGCCAAAGACACTAAACAATCATAGATATTAGGGCTGGGATAAACGATTATATTTTAAACGATTAATCTAGCGATTATTTTTTCGATGCATCGATTAATCTAACGATTCGTTTTTTTCAGTCCGATTCGATTTTGATTCGATTAATCGACTTGTGACAACACCGGTTCTACCGGTTTCATCGGGGGTGGGGGTGTATAAAATGTTTAAAAAAAAACATTTGCCGGGAGTTTGATTGACTGGCGATCTGATCAATCAATCATAATACTCCATTTTTGTCCGACAAAGTAGTCAGGAGAGAGAAGATTAACGTCGGTGGATTTGAATAATGGATTGTAGGCTACCGTACTGACGTCACAACAGTCCTTCTGATGTAGGCTACATTCATGTTTAGCCTATTGATGCTATAAATGAACCAAGGAAAAGATGATCGGTTCACGAGCAGCTTTAACTGAGGCAATCTGTCACGACACATTAAAGAGCCACAAAATAGTAGCCCTATTTATGGTTTAATTTTCTTTGACTGACCAAATTTGAAAGTTGAGACTTTATTAAATGTTACCTGCTTGGTCCTGTCTGTCAGCGCATTGTCAGTGTCCTCTATGTATTTTTCACGACATTCATAGCTATAAGCGAAAACTTTAGGTGTCGACAACGTATTATAGCTTACTCCAACATCGAGTGCAAAGTGGGGAGTTGAAAAAAAACTTACGGTGCTCTGTCATCTGCAGCTGCTCCCGGGTGGCGCCTCTTCAGATGCTGGTGCATTGCCGTGGTGCTAGAATGGAAGGCCATCTCCATTTTGCAAAGACGACATATCACGGAATTGTTTCCTTTTAAATTAAAGAATTCCCATACTTTAGAGGAACGAGTGCATGCCGCCTTGCACTTCTGATAGTCTGAGGAGCCACTCGTGTTGCTACTACTTGCCGGCGGCGCCATCTTTGTTTTGGGTCCGACGAATTGACACGCATATTTTGCATCGACGTATTTTTTGCGTTGTCCCAGCCCTAATAGATATGAATGATGTCTCACTGGAGCAGTTTTCGAGCTTGTAATAGATATGGAGTGGTGGTGGCGTAGTGGGCTAAAGCTCATAACTGGTAATCAGAAGGTTGCTGGTTCGATCCCCACAGTCACCACCATTGTGTCCTTGAGTAAGGCACTTAACTCCAGGTTGCTCCGGGGGGATTGTCCCTGTAATAAGTGCTCTGTAAGTTGCTTTGGATAAAAGCATCTGCCAAATGCATAAATGTAAATATATTTTAATATTTTTGAAAGTATCTCTACTGTGTGTGATGCTCTCATGTTTTTTGGTTGCCAGTATGTCACAGTGACCTGGCAACAGAACTATAAATATCTGTTTTCAATACAAATAAATGTTAGAAATTCACAATTAATGTCATTTTAATGTAATGTTTTTTAACTGTTGTATAAAATCAATGTCACATTTGAAATCGTGTGGATATTCGGGAAACATTGCATCAACATTAAAAACACTGCTGGGATATCAGCCTGCATTTTGTTTGCACAAACAGTGCAAGCGGCTCGTGACAGAACACAGGCCGACTGAATGACACTTCAATTTAAGTTGACAATCTCAAATGAAGATTGCTGAACTCCAGCTCGTCTGTGTCTTCAGATCATCCGCGCTTCTTGCGCAGAGAGCGCGCGCGCATGATTGCCAGATACTATTGAAAAGACCGCGTAGAAAACATGTTCTTTTTTTACAGAAAAGCTCTGATTTGGGGTTTAAATGATTGAATTCTGGCATTAAACTGAAACGTTCCCACTTCAGACGACAAACTACGCTTGGCTACTATCTTGTTCTGCAATTCACTTGCCTAGTAACCATAGTAACGGTGCGCACACTTTCGCGCTTTCTGCTATGACGTGGAGTGCGGGATGCACTCAACGTTGCATGAATTTTTAATTACCCTGCATTAGTAACAGTTAATTTTGTTACGGTATGAACTTAATCCTAGTAAAGGCAAAAAATATATAATACCTTTGTAACGAAATCCAAGACTTTGTATACCAAATCCAAGGCTTTTAAGGCCTTAATTTGAGATTATTTTTCAATGCTTTTAAGATCCTGCGGGTACCCTGGTTAATGTGTCTTGTCCCCTCACAATGACAGTAAATTAATTATTAGGCTACATTACATCAGGCACGTCACATAGTGGTCTATTTTCAGTTCAAAATGGCGAAAATAGACAAAAGTTTATTAATTTGCCTGATTATTTTTGTGATTCGTTTAACATTTATGACCTAAAAAAAGGTCAAATAGCAAATGTTTAGTTTAGCAACTTACATCTTATCTCGCACTTGACCGACCGTAAACTGAAGTGCGTCGAGTCGCTCTGCTAAAATTTGCACTGTGAACATAAAGCCCGCCTACTTTGATTTGATTGGTCATCTCAAATATTCTGACATTGACGAGCAGTGACAGACCAATGAGGCTCAGATGAACACACACACACACACACACACACACACACACACACACACGCTCGGCGCCGCTGCGGAAGAACGCGCTGATAACAAGACTGAAGCGAACACGAAGGCTTATCACATATTTAAAGATGGAAAGGGAGAAAACAGGACAGAGTAACACGGCGAATATCGCTCATATTTTTTTGACGACGTAGTTAAGGCGGCAGGCGTGTGTTGCTTAGGCGGCCGCCTTAGTTTCAAAGTGCTGCGGGAAACCCTGTGCTTATTGCATTAATGTGCATTAACTAATGCAACTTTTGATTTTAAAAATGTATTATATTAGGGCTGTTGATTTAATAAAAATTACGCAATTAATCTCAATGTCCACGGACCGTAATAAGGACGATTCCTGAGAAATGCTTGTAGTACCACCTGTTTACTCCAGGGGGCAGTAAGTGAAACTTCAGCTGTGTGAGCAACACACAGTTTATACAGTGAACAAAACAACACAAACATGCGTTACGTTCTTGCGTTCAAAACACTTGATGGAGCGCAAATCTGAACTAAGAGATCTCAAGATGTGTTTAAAGATTGAGTATTAAACTATATTTAACTTGAAACAATGACCTAAACATGTATGTTTATGACGCAACACAAGCACGTCTGACGCAGGTGTACATTGGTACATATGTGGACGTTGGATGTTTATTTTAATCAAATGGTTTATTGTGTTTCCAGAAGTGTTTGTTATTCATGTTTTAGAGACGTTACAGACATTACCGCTGATTTTCTATAAAGCTGCTTTTGTATAATGTGTATAATGGGAAAAGCATAATAAAAACTATACAAATAAAAATTATATGATTCGATTGAACTTTTGTTACAATGTTTTTTTCTAGTTTGGCAACAGAATCTCAATATTCTCTCTTTGTACTGTCAAACAAACAAGTGAAAAGAAGCATTTTACCAATCAGAAATTAGCATAATTTATGCTACTTATTCAAAGTAATGTGCAGCATCGTCCAATCACGGCCAACCGTGTTCAAATAAAATGATCCATTATAAATGTTGAATCTATGAACTGATGATCATCGTCCCATGTGTGTCAAACATGTTGATTCAAACATCATCTGCAGCCTGAAACTGAACGCACTTAACTGCATAGAGAGCTATAGGATGCTCCCTTGCTCCCTATTTAGTGCATGACTTAACCTCCAGTGTGCTGTCTGTCTGCACTGGTCTCAGAACAGTTATAGGAGAGCTATAGGATGCTCCCTTGCTCCCTATTTAGTGCATGACTTAACCTCCAGTGTGCTGTCTGTCTGCACTGGTCTCAGAACAGTTATAGGAGAGCTATAGGATGCTCCCTTGCTCCCTATTTAGTGCATGACTTAACCTCCAGTGTGCTGTCTGTCTGCACTGGTCTCAGAACAGTTGTAGGAGAGCTATAGGATGCTCCCTTGCTCCCTATTTAGTGCATGACTTAACCTCCAGTGTGCTGTCTGTCTGCACTGGTCTCAGAACAGTTATAGGAGAGCTATAGGATGCTCCCTTGCTCCCTATTTAGTGCATGACTTATTCTCCAGTGTGCTGTCTGTCTGCACTGGTCTCAGAACAGTTATAGGAGAGCTATAGGATGCTCCCTTGCTCCCTATTTAGTGCATGACTTAACCTCCAGTGTGCTGTCTGTCTGCACTGGTCTCAGAACAGTTATAGGAGAGCTATAGGATGCTCCCTTGCTCCCTATTTAGTGCATGACTTAACCTCCAGTGTGCTGTCTGTCTGCACTGGTCTCAGAACAGTTATAGGAGAGCTATAGGATGCTCCCTTGCTCCCTATTTAGTGCATGACTTAATCTCCAGTGTGCTGTCTGTCTGCACTGGTCTCAGAACAGTTATAGGAGAGCTATAGGATGCTCCCTTGCTCCCTATTTAGTGCATGACTTAATCTCCAGTGTGCTGTCTGTCTGCACTGGTCTCAGAACAGTTATAGGAGAGCTATAGGATGCTCCCTTGCTCACTATTTAGTGCATGACGTAACCTCCAGTGTGCTGTCTGTCTGCACTGGTCTCAGAACAGTTATAGGAGAGCTATAGGATGCTCCCTTGCTCCCTATTTAGTGCATGACTTAACCTCCAGTGTGCTGTCTGTCTGCTCTGGTATCAGAACAGTTATAGGAGAGCTATAGGATGCTCCCTTGCTCCCTATTTAGTGCATGACTTAACCTCCAGTGTGCTGTCTGTCTGCACTGGTCTCAGAACAGTTATAGGAGAGCTATAGGATGCTCCCTTGCTCCCTATTTAGTGCATGACTTAACCTCCAGTGTGCTGTCTGTCATCATAACTCCATATAAAGCCTCTGAAAGACATTTTTTCTCAATGTGAGTAAGTATAGTATTTCTAATGCAAAAATAGCGCTATTGTCTACAACAGTGACCATTGTGTTCAACAGTGCACCATTTTTCGAAAAATCACTCTTTAAAATGTTAAAAGTTAAAAGTCATCAATGTTGGATGAAACTAGAGACTCTAATTATTTGACTCAAACAGGTTTCAATGTAAAAACTTAATTCAGTTTCTTACCAGATCCAGTTTTGTTGGTGTTTCTCCCAAAGACAAACTCCGCTGTGATCGGCGCCATGTTGTTTTGTCACATGACTCCGTGTGTCAAAAGTTTAACCCTTTATTGAAAGCCCACAGTGTTATGAACTGAGATCAGTAGGTTTAAATGAAGCCTTGTGTATAGGAAAGCCAAAGTACAACGTCCACTATGTGGACGCGGGGGTCGCACGAGGATAATGATGATCACCGCAAAAATGTATTTCGATTCGTCCCTTCTTTAGAAATTATGCACAAATGTGTGTTCGAGTGAGACACTTACAATGGAAGTCAATGGGGTCCATTTTTGGAGGGTTTAACGACAGAAATGTGAATCTTATCATTGTATAAAAGCACTTGTATTACTTCTGTTCAAATGTGTGTATTACTCTAGCTGTAATGTTGTTTTAGGGTCTGAATCAAGCCACGTACAAAACTTGGTTTCTCCAGCATATATATATTACACTTGTATGCCATTCAAATTCTTGCTAATAACAACAAAAATGCATTCGCCAATGTCGAGTCCTTCTCCAATGTATCTGGAGAGGGTTTAGCATAGTCGTAGTCTATTTGCCTCCATTACTAATAAAATATTTTCTTTAAAAATTAAAGAATGCAGCCCTCAAGGCTATAAGTATCCTGCTTTTTGTCCCATGAACTTTCTGAAGTTGATTAGCCCTGCTCTAGGGTGTCATTTAAGGGTTAAACTGCCGACAAACGGAACTATTTGACAACAACATGGCGTCGATTTCAAGGAGTTTCTACGGGAGCGGACCAAACAAAAGGGCGTCAAATACAGGTAAGAAAACCTCATCAAGTTTTTACATTAAAATGTGCTTGTGTCAAAAGACTGTAGTTTAATCTGATTAATGTCGTACTCTGAACGAGGACAGTTGAACTAACGTCTAGCCATTTTGCATTGCATTACTGTTCTTTTATTGCATCTTATATGCCGTTTTCATTGGTTAGGTTCACATCATGGGGTGTCCGAAGCGGAAAGGTTGCTGTACTCAATGGTTGAAGACAACTCTGACATGGACGAAATGTCAGACGGTGAGGAAATTGACCCAGAGCAATGGAATGATGGGCAAATCAATGATTACCCTCCACTGGATCACGACAGCTGCGACGATAGTGAAAATGATGACGGTGACGAAACACCCAGTGGACTTGGGGAACATTGGGTGTGCACTGGCTTCAGTCCAGAATTGGCGCCGTTCCAGGCTGAAGATAAGACTTTCAGTGATCGACTCGGTTGGCGGCCCGTGGACTATGTTAATCAGTACATCGATTCAGAATTGATGGAGCTCATTACTGACTGTTCAAACGCAACAGCGCTGGCTACCACTGGCACGCCACTCAACGCTACCGTTACCGAGATGTACCATTTATTTGGAGCGTCTATTTTGATGTCATGTGTGCAGTATCCAGAAATGAGAATGTTCTGGTCCAACGCTCTACGAATCCCTGCCATTAGCGACCGCATTACTCGTGGCAGGTTTTTCAAACTGAGAAGCAGCCTGAAAGTGGTTATCGACATTGACGTTCCCGAACAGACGAAGAGTGCCGATCGATTCTGGAAGGTGAGGCCGTTTCTGGATCGCGTCCGCAGAGGTTGCATGCTTCAATTTCGACCAGAATGCGTGTCCATCGATGAACAGATGGTCTCGTTCACCGGCGCCTGTCCATTTCGCCAGTATATGCCAAGTAAGCCCAATCCTGTCGGCATGAAAAATTTCGTGTTGGCTTCAGCTAGCGGGATTGTGCTGGACTTTCTTGTATATCAAGGCGCAGAGGCTCTGTGTTCACAAGATTCGGCAGGTAAAAACCTGGGTCTCGGGGGCATGGTTGTAGCACATCTGGCAGAATCACTGCATCCTGGTTCCAAGATCTACTGCGACCGCTTCTTCACAAACATGAACATTGTGGATCACATGATTAAGAAGCAGGTGTACGTGACTGGCACTGTCATGCAGAACCGGGTAGCTCAGGCACTGAAGAGACTTCCGGGTGACATGACCATGGAATTGCAGAAAAGAGGAGCCACTGCATCCGTTGTCAGGAGAGACGGGAAGGTGTGTGTGCTGAAGTGGTATGATGACAAACCATATTTGATGGTCTCCACTGTTCATGGTGAACAGCCGTATGACACCTATCAACGGTGGTCAAAGCAGAATAAGGAATTTGTGAATGTCAAGCAACCAAGTGTTGTCCGTGAGTACAAGGCAAAGATGGCAGGATTTGACTTGACGGAACGGATGATATCGTCCTATTGTCTGAGCAGCCGAACCAAGAGGTGGACAATACGGATGCTCATGCACTTCACTGATCTGGCTTTAGTCAACAGCTGGTTACTGTATCAACAAGACAACCTGGAAAACAGCACAATGGAGTTCCTCGAATTTCGCACGATAGTGGCTCAAACGTATCTAGCTATGGCCGACAGCCTTGGCGTACGATGTTCATATGAGGAGGAAGGTTTTAATGCTCATCCTGCCAAAAGATGTCGGTTCACTGCCGTCCCACACATTTCAGTCCGGACAACTTCTGCTCGACACCTACCTGAGATGGTTGACTTGAAAAATGCAATGCGCTGCAGAAGAAAGCACTGCAACAGGAAAAGTCGCGTGCGTTGCGTGGAATGTAACGTGTTCCTGTGCTTAAGGGCAGAACGCAACTGTTTTGCTGCTTTCCACAGCAGCGACCTCGAGTAGTGTGCACTTGTTTGCACTGCAAGGTTCTCGATGTTGATTGTGACTGAAGACTTGTGTACTGACTATGTGTTTTTGGTTTGGTTTTGACTTAGTTCAGTTTGTTAATAATACAGTAACAGTGCGGGGAAGATTACTCATGGATTGTAATCTGGTGCTGATTAATATAGTGGCACAGGGGTGCACAACAAAATTTGAACAGCAATTAAAAGTTGAAAACAGTACATTAATGAACCACAACACAATTGAGCCACAACACAAAATTAAGCCACAACACAATTTTTTTAGCTACAACAAATTGAGCCAATACACAAAATTGAGCCACTACACAAAATTGAGCCACTACACAAAATTGAGCAACAACAAATTGAGCCACTACACAAAATTCAGCCACAACACAAAATTGAGCAACAACACAAAATTGAGCCACAACACAAAATTGAGCAACAACACAAAATTGAGCAACAACACCAAATTGAGCCACAACACCAAATTGAGCCACAACACAAAATTGAGCTACAACACAAAATTGAGCTACAATAAATTGAGCCACAACACAAAATTGAGCCACAACACAATTTTTTTAGCTACAACAAAATTGAGCCACAACACAAAATTGAGCCACAACACAGTTTTTTTAGCTACAACAAAATTGAGCCACAACACAAAATTGAGCCACAACACATTTTTTTTAGCTACAACAAAATTGAGCAACAACAAATTGAGCCAATACACAAAATTGAGCCACAACACAAAATTGAGCTACAACACAAAATTGAGCAACAACAAATTGAGCCAATACACAAAATTGAGCAACAACACAAAATTGAGCCACAACACAAAATTGAGCCACAACACAATTTTTTTAGCTACACAAAATTGAGCCACAACACAAAATTGAGCCACAACACAAAATTGAGCTACAACAAATTGAGCAACAACACAAAATTGAGCAACAACACAAAATTGAGCAACAACACAAAATTGAGCCACAACACAAAATTGAGCCACAACACAAAATTGAGCTACAACACAATTTTTTTAGCTACACAAAATTGAGCCACAACACAAAATTGAGCTACAACAAATTGAGCCACAACACAAAATTGAGCCACAACACAAAATTGTGCCACAACACATTTTTTTTAGCTACAACAAAATTGAGCCACAACAAAAAATTGAGCAACAACACAAAATTGAGCCACAACACAAAATTGAGCCACAACAAATTGAGCCACAACACAAAATTGAGCAACAACACAATTTTTTTAGCTACAACAAATTGAGCCACAACACAAAAATGAGCCACAACACAAAATTGAGCCACAACACAAAATTGTGCTACAACACAAAATTGAGCTACAACAAATTAAGCCACAACACAATTTTTTTAGCTACAACAAATTGAGCCACAACACAAAATTGAGCTACAACACAAAATTGTGCTACAACACAAAATTGAGCTACAACACAAAATTGAGCTACAACAAATTAAGCCACAACACAATTTTTTTAGCTACACAAAATTGAACCACAACACAAAATTGAGCCACAACACAAAATTGTGCTACAACACAAAATTGAGCTACAACAAATTAAGCCACAACACAATTTTTTTAGCTACAACAAAATTGAGCTACAACAAATTGAGCCACAACACAAAATTGAGCTACAATAAATTGAGCCACAACACAAAATTGAGCTACAACAAATTGAGCCACAACACAAAATTGAGCTACAACACAATTTTTTTAGCTACAACAAAATTGAGCTACAACACAAAATTGAGCAACAACAAATTGAGCCAATACACAAAATTGAGCTACAACACAAAATTGAGCTACAACACAAAATTGAGCAACAAGAAATTGAGCCAATACACAAAATTGAGCCACAACACCAAATTGAGCCACAACACAATTTTTTTAGCTACAACAAATTGAGCCACAACACAAAATTGAGCTACAACAAATTGAGCCACAACAAATTGAGCCACAACACAAAATTAAGCCACAACACATTTTTTTAGCTACAACAAAATTGAGCTACAACACAAAATTGAGCCACAACACAAAATTGAGCTACAATAAATTGAGCCACAACACAAAATTGAGCTACAACAAAATTGAGCCACAACACAAAATTGAGCCACAACACAAAATTGAGCTACAATAAATTGAGCCACAACACAAAATTGAGCTACAACAAATTGAGCCACAACACAAAATTGAGCCACAACACAAAATTGAGCCACAACACAATTTTTTTAGCTACAACAAAATTGAGCTACAACACAAAATTGAGCCAATACACAAAATTGAGCTACAACAAATTGAGCCACAACACCAAATTGAGCAACAACACCAAATTGAGCTACAACAAATTAAGCCACAACACATTTTTTTTAGCTACAAAAAAATTCAGCCACAACACAAAATTGAGCAACAACAAATTGAGCCACAACACAAAATTGAGCCACAACAAATTGAGCTACAACACAAAATTGAGCAACAACACAATTTTTTTAGCTACACAAAATTGAGCCACAACACAAAATTGAGCCACAACACAAAATTGAGCTACAACAAATTAAGCCACAACACATTTTTTTTAGCTACAACAAATTAAGCCACAACACATTTTTTTTAGCTACAACAAAATTGAGCCACAACACAAAATTGAGCAACAAAAAATTGAGCCACAACACAAAATTGAGCCACAACACAAAATTGAGCCACAACACAAAATTGAGCCACAACACAATTTTTTTAGCTACACAAAATTGAGCCACAACACAAAATTGAGCCACAACACAATTTTTTTAGCTACACAAAATTGAGCAACAACACAAAATTGAGCCACAACACAATTTTTTTAGCTACACAAAATTGAGCAACAACACAAAATTGAGCCACAACACAATTTTTTTAGCTACACAAAATTGAGCCACAACACAAAATTGAGCAACAACACAAAATTGAGCCACAACACAATTTTTTTAGCTACACAAAATTGAGCCACAACACAAAATTGAGCTACAACACAATTTTTTTAGCTACACAAAATTGAGCCACAACACAAAATTGAGCCACAACACATTTTTTTAGCTACAACAAAATTGAGCCACAACACAAAATTGAGCCACAACACAAAATTGAGCAACAACACAATTTTTTTAGCTACAACAAATTGAGCCACAACACAAAAATGAGCCACAACACAAAATTGAGCTACAATAAATTGAGCCACAACACAAAATTGAGCCACAACACAAAATTGAGCTACAACACAAAATTGAGCCACAACACAATTTTTTTAGCTACAACAAAATTGAGCTACAACACAAAATTGAGCCACAACACAATTTTTTTTAGCTACAACAAAATTGAGCTACAACACAAAATTGAGCAACAACAAATTGAGCCAATACACAAAATTGAGCTACAACAAAAAATTGAGCAACAACACAAAATTGAGCCACAACACAAAATTGAGCCAATACACAAAATTGAGCTACAATTGAGCCAATACACAAAATTGAGCTACAACACAAAATTGAGCCACAACACCAAATTGAGCCACAACACAAAATTGAGCTACAACAAATTGAGCCACAACAAATTGAGCCACAACACAAGATTAAGCCACAACACATTTTTTTAGCTACAACAAAATTGAGCTACAACAAATTGAGCCACAACACAAAATTGAGCTACAATAAATTGAGCCACAACACAAAATTGAGCTACAACAAATTGAGCCACAACACAATTTTTTTTAGCTACAACAAAATTGAGCCACAACACAAAATTGAGCCACAACACAATTTTTTTAGCTACAACAAAATTGAGCTACAACACAAAATTGAGCAACAACAAATTGAGCCAATACACAAAATTGAGCCACAACACAAAATTGAGCTACAACACAAAATTGAGCCAATACACAAAATTGAGCTACAACAAATTGAGCCACAACACCAAATTGAGCCACAACACAATTTTTTTAGCTACACAAAATTGAGCCACAACCCAAAATTGAGCCACAACACAAAATTGAGCTACAACAAATTAAGCCACAACACATTTTTTTTAGCTACAAAAAAATTCAGCCACAACACAAAATTGAGCAACAACACAATTTTTTTAGCTACACAAAATTGAGCCACAACACAAAATTGAGCCACAACACAAAATTGAGCTACAACAAATTAAGCCACAACACATTTTTTTTAGCTACAACAAAATTGAGCCACAACACAAAATTGAGCAACAACAAATTTAGCAACAACACAAAATTGAGGAACAACACAAAATTGAGCCACAAAACAAAATTGAGCCACAACACAAAATTGAGCCACAACACAATTTTTTTAGCTACACAAAATTGAGCCACAACACAAAATTGAGCCACAACACAATTTTTTTAGCTACACAAAATTGAGCCACAACACAAAATTGAGCCACAACACAAAATTGTGCCACAACAAATTGAGCCACAACACAAAATTGAGCCACAACACAATTTTTTTAGCTACAAAAAAATTCAGCTACAACACAAAATTGAGCAACAACACAATTTTTTTAGCTACACAAAATTGAGCCACAACACAAAATTGAGCCACAACACAAACTTGAGCTACAACAAATTAAGCCACAACACATTTTTTTTAGCTACAACAAATTAAGCCACAACACATTTTTTTAGCTACAACAAAATTGAACCACAACACAAAATTGAGCAAAAACAAATTGAGCCACAACACAAAATTGAGCAACAACACAAAATTGAGCAACAACACAAAATTAAGCCACAACAAATTGAGCCACAAAACAAAATTGAGCCACAACACCAAATTGAGCCACAACACCAAATTGAGCCACAACAGAATTTTTTTAGCTACAAAAAATTGAGCCACAACAAATTGAGGTACAACACAAAATTGAGCCACAACACAAAATTGAGCAACAACACAATTTTTTTAGCTACAACAAATTGAGCCACAACACAAAATTGAGCCACAACACAAAATTGAGCTACAACAAATTGAGCCACAACACAAAATTGAGCTACAACACAATTTTTTTAGCTACAACAAAATTGAGCTACAACACAAAATTGAGCCACAACACAAAATTGAGCCACAACACAATTTTTTAGCTACAACAAAATTGAGCTACAACACAAAATTGAGCTACAACACAAAATTGAGCAACAAGAAATTGAGCCAATACACAAAATTGAGCTACAATTGAGCCAATACACAAAATTGAGCCACAAAACCAAATTGAGCTACAACACAAAATTGAGCTACAACAAATTGAGCCACAACACAAAATTGAGCTACAACAAATTGAGCCACAACACAAAATTGAGCCACAACACAAAATTGAGCCACAACAAATTGAGCCACAACACAAAATTGAGCTACAACACAAATTGAGCCACAACAAATTGAGCCACAACACATTATTTTGAGCTACAACAAAATTGAGCTACAACAAATTGAGCCACAACACAAAATTGAGCTACAATACAAATTGAGCCACAACACAAAAATTGAGCTACAACAAATTGAGCCACAACACAATTTTTTAGCTACAACAAAATTGAGCTACAACACAAAATTGAGCCACAACACAAAATTGAGCCACAACACAATTTATTTAGCTACAACAAAATTGAGCTACAACACAAAAATTGAGCAACAACAAAATTGAGCCACATACACAAAAATTGAGCCACAACACAAAATTGAGCTACAACACAAAATTGAGCCACATACACAAAATTGAGCTACAACAAATTGAGCCACAACACCAAATTGAGCCACAACACAATTTTTTAGCTACAACAAAATTGAGCCACAACACAAAATTGAGCCACAACACAAAATTGAGCTACAACAAATTAAGCCACAACACATTTTTTTAGCTACAACAAAATTGAGCTACAACACAAAATTGAGCCACAACACAAAATTGAGCTACAATAAATTGAGCCACAACACAAAATTGAGCTACAACAAATTGAGCCACAACACAAAATTGAGCCACAACACAAAATTGAGCTACAATAAATTGAGCCACAACACAAAATTGAGCTACAACAAATTGAGCCACAACACAAAATTGAGCCACAACACAAAATTGAGCCACAACACAATTTTTTTAGCTACAACAAAATTGAGCTACAACACAAAATTGAGCCAATACACAAAATTGAGCTACAACAAATTGAGCCACAACACCAAATTGAGCAACAACACCAAATTGAGCTACAACAAATTAAGCCACAACACATTTTTTAGCTACAAAAAATTCAGCCACAACACAAAATTGAGCAACAACAAATTGAGCTACAACACAAAATTGAGCCACAACAAATTGAGCTACAACACAAAATTGAGCAACAACACAATTTTTTAGCTACACAAAATTGAGCCACAACACAAAATTGAGCCACAACACAAAATTGAGCTACAACAAATTAAGCCACAACACATTTTTTTTAGCTACAACAAATTAAGCCACAACACATTTTTTTTAGCTACAACAAAATTTAGCCACAACACAAAATTGAGCAACAAAAAATTGAGCCACAACACAAAATTGAGCCACAACACAAAATTGAGCCACAACACAATTTTTTTAGCTACACAAAATTGAGCCACAACACAAAATTGAGCCACAACACAATTTTTTTAGCTACACAAAATTGAGCAACAACACAAAATTGAGCCACAACACAATTTTTTAGCTACACAAAATTGAGCAACAACACAAAATTGAGCAACAACACAAAATTGAGCCACAACACAATTTTTAGCTACAAAATTGAGCCAACACAAAATTGAGCAACAACACAAAATTGAGCCACAACACAATTTTTTTAGCTACACAAAATTGAGCCACAACACAAAATTGAGCTCAACAACTACAAAATTGAGCCACAACACAAATTGAGCCACAACACATTTTTTAGCTACAACAAAATTGAGCCACAACACAAAATTGAGCCACAACACAAATTGAGCAACAACACAATTTTTTAGCTACACACAAATTGAGCCACAACACAAAAATGAGCCACAACACAAAATTGAGCTACAATAAATTGAGCCACAACACAAAATTGAGCCACAACACAAAATTGAGCTACAACACAATTTTTTTAGCTACAACAAAATTGAGCTACAACACAAAATTGAGCCACAACACAATTTTTTTAGCTACAACAAAATTGAGCTACAACACAAAATTGAGCAACAACAAATTGAGCCAATACACAAAATTGAGCTACAACACAAAATTGAGCAACAAGAAATTGAGCCAATACACAAAATTGAGCTACAATTGAGCCAATACACAAAATTGAGCTACAACACAAAATTGAGCCACAACACCAAATTGAGCCACAACACAAAATTGAGCTACAACAAATTGAGCCACAACAAATTGAGCCACAACACATTTTTTTAGCTACAACAAAATTGAGCTACAACAAATTGAGCCACAACACAAAATTGAGCTACAATAAATTGAGCCACAACACAAAATTGAGCTACAACAAATTGAGCCACAACACAATTTTTTTAGCTACAACAAAATTGAGCCACAACACAAAATTGAGCCACAACACAATTTTTTTAGCTACAACAAAATTGAGCTACAACACAAAATTGAGCAACAACAAATTGAGCCAATACACAAAATTGAGCCACAACACAAAATTGAGCTACAACACAAAATTGAGCCAATACACAAAATTGAGCTACAACAAATTGAGCCACAACACCAAATTGAGCCACAACACAATTTTTTTAGCTACACAAAATTGAGCCACAACACAAAATTGAGCCACAACACAAAATTGAGCTACAACAAATTAAGCCACAACACATTTTTTTAGCTACAACAAAATTCAGCCACAACACAAAATTGAGCTACAACAAATTAAGCCACAACACATTTTTTTTAGCTACAAAAAAATTCAGCCACAACACAAAATTGAGCAACAACACAATTTTTTTAGCTACACAAAATTGAGCCACAACACAAAATTGAGCTACAACAAATTAAGCCACAACACATTTTTTTTAGCTACAACAAAATTGAGCCACAACACAAAATTGAGCAACAACAAATTGAGCAACAACACAAAATTGAGGAACAACACAAAATTGAGCCACAACACAAAATTGAGCCACAACAAATTGAGCAACAACACAAAATTGAGCAACAACACAAAATTGAGCCACAACACAATTTTTTTAGCTACACAAAATTGAGCCACAACACAAAATTGAGCCACAACACAATTTTTTTAGCTACACAAAATTGAGCCACAACACAAAATTGAGCCACAACACAAAATTGTGCCACAACAAATTGAGCCACAACACAAAATTGAGCCACAACACAATTTTTTTAGCTACAAAAAAATTCAGCCACAACAACAAATTGAGCTACAACACAAAATTGAGCAACAACACAATTTTTTTAGCTACACAAAATTGAGCCACAACACAAAATTGAGCCACAACACAAACTTGAGCTACAACAAATTAAGCCACAACACATTTTTTTTAGCTACAACAAATTAAGCCACAACACATTTTTTTAGCTACAACAAAATTGAGCCACAACACAAAATTGAGCAAAAACAAATTGAGCCACAACACAAAATTGAGCAACAACACAAAATTAAGCCACAACAAATTGAGCCACAACACCAAATTGAGCCACAACACCAAATTGAGCAACAACACAAAATTAAGCCACAACAAATTGAGCCACAACACCAAATTGAGCCACAACACCAAATTGAGCCACAACAGAATTTTTTTAGCTACAACAAATTGAGCCACAACACAAAATTGAGCCACAACAAATTGAGGTACAACACAAAATTGAGCCACAACACAAAATTGAGCAACAACACAATTTTTTTAGCTACAACAAATTGAGCCACAACACAAAATTGAGCCACAACACAAAATTGAGCTACAACAAATTGAGCCACAACACAAAATTGAGCTACAACACAATTTTTTTAGCTACAACAAAATTGAGCTACAACACAAAATTGAGCCACAACACAATTTTTTTAGCTACAACAAAATTGAGCTACAACACAAAATTGAGCTACAACACAAAATTGAGCAACAACAAATTGAGCCAATACACAAAATTGAGCTACAACACAAAATTGAGCAACAAGAAATTGAGCCAATACACAAAATTGAGCCACAAAACCAAATTGAGCCACAACACAATTTTTTTAGCTACAACAAATTGAGCCACAACACAAAATTGAGCTACAACAAATTGAGCCACAACACAAAATTGAGCTACAACAAATTGAGCCACAACACAAAATTGAGCCACAACACAATTTTTGAGCCAATACACAAAATTGAGCCACAACACAAAATTGAGCTACAACACAAAATTGAGCCACAACACAAAATTGAGCTACAACACAAAATTGAGCCAATACACAAAATTGAGCTACAACAAATTGAGCCACAACACAATTTTTTTAGCTACAACAAAATTGAGCCACAACACAAAATTGAGCCACAACACAATTTGTTTAGCTACACAAAATTGAGCCACAACACAAAATTGAGCCACAACACAAAATTGTGCTACAACACAAAATTGAGCTACAACAAATTAAGCCACAACACATTTTTTTTAGCTACAACAAAATTGAGCCACAACACAAAATTGAGCAACAACAAATTGAGCCACAACACAAAATTGAGCCACAACACAAAATTAAGCCACAACACAATTTTTTTAGCTACAACAAAATTGAGCTACAACAAATTGAGCCACAACACAAAATTGAGCTACAACAAATTGAGCCACAACACAAAATTGAGCCACAACACAATTTTTTAGCTACAACAAAATTGAGCCACAACACAAAATTGAGCCACAACACAATTTTTTTAGCTACAACAAAATTGAGCTACAACACAATTTTTTAGCTACAACACAAAATTGAGCAACAACAAATTGAGCCAATACACAAAATTGAGCCACAACACAAAATTGAGCCACAACACAAAATTGAGCTACAATAAATTGAGCCACAACACAAAATTGAGCTACAACACAATTTTTTTAGCTACAACAAAATTGAGCTACAACACAAAATTGAGCCACAACACAATTTTTTTAGCTACAACAAAATTGAGCTACAACACAAAATTGAGCAACAACAAATTGAGCCAATACACAAAATTGAGCTACAACACAAAATTGAGCTACAACACAAAATTGAGCAACAACAAATTGAGCCAATACACAAAATTGAGCTACAACACAAAATTGAGCCACAACACAAAATTGAGCCACAACAAATTGAGCCACAACACAAAATTGAGCAACAACACAATTTTTTTAGCTACAACAAATTGAGCCACAACACAAAAATGAGCCACAACACAAAATTGAGCTACAATAAATTGAGCCACAACACAAAATTGAGCTACAACACAATTTTTTTAGCTACAACAAAATTGAGCCACAACACCAAATTGAGCCACAACACAATTTTTTTAGCTACAACAAATTGAGCCACAACACAAAATTGAGCTACAACAAATTGAGCCACAACACAAGATTAAGCCACAACACATTTTTTTAGCTACAACAAAATTGAGCTACAACAAATTGAGCCACAACACAAAATTGAGCTACAATAAATTGAGCCACAACACAAAATTGAGCTACAACAAATTGAGCCACAACACAATTTTTTTAGCTACAACAAAATTGAGCCACAACACAAAATTGAGCCACAACACAATTTTTTTAGCTACAACAAAATTGAGCTACAACACAAAATTGAGCAACAACAAATTGAGCCAATACACAAAATTGAGCCACAACACAAAATTGAGCTACAACACAAAATTGAGCCAATACACAAAATTGAGCTACAACAAATTGAGCCACAACACCAAATTGAGCCACAACACAATTTTTTTAGCTACACAAAATTGAGCCACAACACAAAATTGAGCCACAACACAAAATTGTGCTACAACACAAAATTGAGCTACAACAAATTAAGCCACAACACATTTTTTTTAGCTACAAAAAAATTCAGCCACAACACAAAATTGAGCAACAACAAATTGAGCCACAACACAAAATTGAGCCATGACAAATTGAGCTACAACACAAAATTGAGCAACAACACAATTTTTTTAGCTACACAAAATTGAGCCACAACACAAAATTGAGCCACAACACAAAATTGAGCCACAACACAATTTTTTTAGCTACACAAAATTGAGCCACAACACAAAATTGAGCCACAACACAAAATTGTGCTACAACACAAAATTGAGCTACAACACAATTTTTTTAGCTACAAAAAAATTCAGCCACAACAACAAATTGAGCTACAACACAAAATTGAGCAACAACACAATTTTTTTAGCTACACAAAATTGAGCCACAACACATTTTTTTTAGCTACAAAAAAATTCAGCCACAACAACAAATTGAGCTACAACACAAAATTGAGCAACAACACAATTTTTTTAGCTACACAAAATTGAGCCACAACACAAAATTGAGCCACAACACAAAATTGAGCTACAACAAATTAAGCCACAACACATTTTTTTTAGCTACAACAAATTAAGCCACAACACATTTTTTTAGCTACAACAAAATTGAGCCACAACACAAAATTGAGCAAAAACAAATTGAGCCACAACACAAAATTGAGCAACAACACAAAATTGAGCAACAACACAAAATTAAGCCACAACAAATTGAGCCACAAAACAAAATTGAGCCACAACACCAAATTGAGCCACAACAGAATTTTTTTAGCTACAACAAATTGAGCCACAACAAATTGAGGTACAACACAAAATTGAGCCACAACACAAAATTAAGCCACAACAAATTGAGCCACAAAACAAAATTGAGCCACAACACCAAATTGAGCCACAACACCAAATTGAGCCACAACAGAATTTTTTTAGCTACAACAAATTGAGCCACAACACAAAATTGAGCCACAACACAATTTTTTTAGCTACAACAAAATTGAGCCACAACACAAAATTGAGCCACAACACAAAATTGAGCTACAACAAATTGAGCCACAACACAATTTTTTTAGCTACAACAAAATTGAGCTACAACACAAAATTGAGCCACAACACAAAATTGAGTCACAACACAATTTTTTAGCTACAACAAAATTGAGCTACAACACAAAATTGAGCTACAACACAAAATTGAGCAACAACAAATTGAGCCAATACACAAAATTGAGCAACAACAAATTGAGCCAATACACAAAATTGAGCCACAACACAAAATTGAGCTACAACACAAAATTGAGCTACAACACAAAATTGAGCTACAACAAATTGAGCCACAACACAAAATTGAGCCACAACACAATTTGTTTAGCTACACAAAATTGAGCCACAACACAAAATTGAGCCACAACACAAAATTGTGCTACAACACAAAATTGAGCTACAACAAATTAAGCCACAACACAATTTGTTTAGCTACACAAAATTGAGCCACAACACAAAATTGAGCAACAACAAATTGAGCCACAACACAAAATTGAGCCACAACACAAAATTGAGCCACAACACAATTTTTTTAGCTACAACAAAATTGAGCTACAACAAATTGAGCCACAACACAAAATTGAGCTACAACAAATTGAGCCACAACACAAAATTGAGCCACAACACAATTTTTTTAGCTACAACAAAATTGAGCCACAACACAAAATTGAGCCACAACACAATTTTTTTAGCTACAACAAAATTGAGCTACAACACAAAATTGAGCAACAACAAATTGAGCCAATACACAAAATTGAGCCACAACACAAAATTGAGCTACAACACAAAATTGAGCTACAACACAAAATTGAGCCAATACACAAAATTGAGCTACAACAAATTGAGCCACAACACAAAATTGAGCCACAACACAAAATTGTGCTACAACACAAAATTGAGCTACAACAAATTAAGCCACAACACATTTTTTTTAGCTACAACAAAATTGAGCCACAACACAAAATTGAGCCACAACACAAAATTGAGCAACACAATTTTTTTAGCTACACAAAATTGAGCCAGACACAAAATTGAGCCACAACACAAAATTGAGCTACAACAAATTAAGCAACAACACAATTTTTTTAGCTACACAAAATTGAGCCACAACACAAAATTGAGCCACAACACAAAATTGAGCAACAACAAATTGAGCCACAACACAAAACTGAGCCACAACAAATTGAGCTACAACACAAAATTGAGCAACAACACAAAATTGAGCAACAACACAAAATTAAGCCACACCAAATTGAGCCACAACAGAATTATTTTAGCTACAACAAATTGAGCCACAACACAAAATTGAGCCACAACACAAAATTGAGCAACAACACAAAATTGAGCCACAACAACAAATTGAGCCACAACACAAAATTGAGCAAGAACACAAAATTGAGCCACAACACAAAATTGAGCAACAACACAAAATTGAGCCACAACACAAAATTGAGCTACAACACAAAATTGAGCCACAACACAAAATTGAGCCACAACACAAAATTGAGCTACAACAAATTAAGCCACAACACAATTTTTTTTACCTACAACACAACAAAATTGAGCCACAACACAAAATTGAGCCACAACACAAAATTGAGCAACAACACAAAATTGAGCTACAACACAAAATTGAGCAACAACACAAAATTGAGCCACAACACAAAATTGAGCAACAACACAAAATTGAGCCACAACACAAAATTGAGCAACAACAAATTGGTCCACAACACAAAATTGAGCCACAACAAATTGAGCCACAACACATTTTTTTAGCTACAACAAAATTGAGCCACAACACCAAATTGAGCCACAACACATTTTTTTAGCTACAACAAAATTGAGCCACAACACCAAATTGAGCCACAACACCAAATTGAGCAACAACACAAAATTGAGCTACAACAAATTAAGCCACAACACAATTTTTTTTACCTACAACACAACAAAATTGAGCCAATACACAAAATTGAGCCACAACACAAAATTGAGCCACAACACAAAATTGAGCTCAACAAATTGAGCTACAACACAAAATTGAGCAACAACACAAAATTGAGCCACAACACAAAATTGAGCTACAACAAAATTGAGCCACAACACCAAATTGAGCCACAACACCAAATTGAGCCACAACAGAATTATTTTAGCTACAACAAATTGAGCCACAACACAAAATTGAGCCACAACACAAAATTGAGCTACAATAAATTGAGCCACAACACAAAATTGAGCCACAACAAATTGAGCCACAACACAAAATTGAGCAACAACACAAAATTGAGCTACAACACAAAATTGAGCCACAACACAAAATTGAGCTACAACACAAAATTGAGCCACAACAAATTGAGCCACAACACAAAATTGAGCCACAACAAATTGAGCCACAACACAAAATTGAGCCACAACAAATTGAGCCACAACACAAAACTGAGCCACAACAAATTGAGCCACAACACAAAATTGAGTCGCTACAACACAAAATTGAGTCGCTACAACAAATTGAGCCACAACACAAAATTGAGCAACAACAAATTGAGCCACAACACAAAATTGAGCCACAACAAATTGAGCCACAACACAAAATTGAGCCACAACACAAAACTGAGCCACAACAAATTGAGCCACAACACAAAATTGAGTCGCTACAACACAAAATTGAGTCGCTACAACAAATTAAGCCAAAACACAATGTTTTTAGCTACAACACAGTTTTTTTTAGCTACAACACAAAATTGAGCCACAACAACAAATTGAGCAACAACACAAAATTGAGCCACAACACAAAATTGAGCCACAACACAAAATTGAGCCACAACACAATTTATTTAGCTACAACAACAAATTGAGCCACAACACAAAATTGAGCAACAACACAAAATTGAGCCACAACACAAAATTGAGCAACAACAACAAAATTGAGCCACAACACCAAATTAAGCCACAACACAATTTATTTAGCTACAACAACAAATTGAGCCACAACACAAAATTGAGCAACAACACAAAATTGAGCCACAACACAAAATTGAGCAACAACAACAAATTGAGCCACAACACAAAATTGAGCAACAACACAAAATTGAGTCGCTACAACACAAAATTGAGTCGCTACAACAAATTAAGCCAAAACACAATGTTTTTAGCTACAACACAGTTTTTTTTAGCTACAACACAAAATTGAGCCACAACAACAAATTGAGCAACAACACAAAATTGAGCCACAACACAAAATTGAGCCACAACACAAAATTGAGCAACAACACAAAATTGAGCCACAACACAAAATTGAGCCACAACACAACAATTAAACTACAACACAAACTTAAGCCATAACACAACAAAATTGAGCCACAACACCAAATTAAGCCACAACACAATTTATTTAGCTACAACAACAAATTGAGCCACAACACAAAATTGAGCAACAACACAAAATTGAGCCACAACACAAAATTGAGCAACAACAACAAATTGAGCCACAACACAAAATTGAGCAACAACACAAAATTGAGCAACAACACAAAATTGAGCCACAACACAACAATAAAACTACAACACAAACTTAAGCTATAACACAACAATTAAACTACAACACAAACTTAAGCCATAACACAACAAAATTGAGCCACAACACCAAATTAAGCCACAACACAATTTTTTTTAGCTACAACACAATTTTTTTAGCTACAACACAAAATTGAGCCACAACAACAAATTGAGCCACAACACAAAATTGAGCCACAACAACAAATTGAGCAACAACACAAAATTGAGCCACAACACAACAATTAAACTACAACACAAACTTAAGCTGTAACACAACAATAAAACTACAACACAAACTTAAGCTATAACACAACAATAAAACTACAACACAAACTTAAGCTATAACACAACAATAAAACTACAACACAACAATTAAACCAACACAAAATGAAGACATAACACAACAAAATTGAGCTATAACACAACAATTACACTACAACACAATCTTAAGCCATTACACACAAATTGAGCTACAACACAAAACATCTCGGTTACTGACGTAACCTCTGTTCCCTGATGGAGGGAACGAGACGTTGTGTTGATGAGTTGACACTAGGGGTCGCTTCTGCAGAGCCCAGACATCTCTGATCTTGAGAAAAGGCCAATGACAATTGGTGTGTGGAATTTGCATGCCACTCCCCCGGACATACATAAAAGGAGTGACGCTGCAAATACACATCAGGTATCGCACTGAGGAGCCGTGCCAAAGATCCGGCGCTTTCAGCGGTTGGTTCAGTGTTGTGGCCAGAGGGACACAACGTCTCATTCCCTCCATCAGGGAACTGAGGTTACATCAGTAACCGAGACGTTCCCTGTCTGTCACTCACTCGACGTTGTGTCGATGAGTTGACACTAGGGGTCCCAATGGAAAACGCCACAAGAGCTGAATCGAGTTACGCAGACTGGCGGTATGAGACGGGCAGACCTCTGTGTGCCTCGTAGCCAGCACAGCAAGTTACAACACAACAATTAAACTACAGCACACAAATAAGTTACAACACAACAATTAAACTACAGCACACAAATAAGTTACAACACAACAATTAAACTACAGCACAAAAATAAGTTACAACACAACAATTAAACTACAGCACAAAAATAAGTTACAACACAACAATTAAACTACAGCACAAAAATAAGTTACAACACAACAATTAAACTACAGCACAAAAATAAGTTACAACACAACAATTAAACTACAGCACAAAAATAAGTTACAACACAACAATTAAACTACAGCACAAAAATAAGTTACAACACGACAATTAAACTACAACAAAAAAATAAGTCACAACACGACAATTAAACCACAACACAAAAATAAGTTACAACACGACAATTAAACCACAACACAAAAATAAGTTACAACACGACAATTAAACCACAACACAAAAATAAGTTACAACACAACAATTAAACCACAACACAAAACTGAGTTACAACACGACAATTAAACCACAACACAAAAATAAGTTACAACACGACAATTAAACCACAACACAAAAATAAGTTGCAACACGACAATTAAACCACAACACAAAAATAAGTTACAACACAACAATTAAACCACAACAAAACAATAAGTTACAACACAACAATTAAACCACAACACAAAAATAAGTTACAACACCACAATTAAACCACAACACAACAAGTTACAACACCACAATTAAACCACAACACAACAATAAGTTACAACACCACAATTAAACCACAACACAAAAATAAGTTACAACACCACAATTAAACCACAACACAAAAATAAGTTACAACACAACAATTAAACCACAACACAAAAATAAGTTACAACACAACAATTAAACCACAACACAAAATAAGTTACAACAATTAAACCACAACACAAAAATAAGTTACAACACGACAATCAAACCACAACACAAAAATAAGTTACAACACGACAATCAAACCACAACACAAAAATAAGTTACAACACGACAATTAAACCACAACACAAAAATAAGTTACAACACGACAATTAAACCACAACACAAAAATAAGTTACAACACGACAATCAAACCACAACACAAAAATAAGTTACACACGACAATCAAACCACAACACAAAAAGAAGTTACAACACGACAATTAAACCACAACACAAAAATAAGTTACAACACGACAATTAAACCACAGCACAAAAATAAATTACAACACGACAATTAAACCACAACACAAAAATAAGTTACAACACAACAATTAAACCACAACACAAAAATAAGTTACAACACAACAAACCACAACACAAAAAGAAGTTACAACACGACAATTAAACCACAACACAAAAATAAGTTACAACACGACAATTAAACCACAACACAAAAATAAGTTACAACACGACAATTAAACCACAACACAAAAATAAGTTACACACGACAATTAAACCACAACACAAAAATAAGTTACAACACGACAATTAAACCACAACACAAAAATAAGTTACACACGACAATCAAACCACAACACAAAAATAAGTTACAACACGACAATCAAACCACAACACAAAAATAAGTTACAACACGACAATCAAACCACAACACAAAAATAAGTTACAACACGACAATTAAACCACAACACAAAAAGAAGTTACAACACGACAATTAAACCACAACACAAAAATAAGTTACAACACGACAATCAAACCACAACACAAAAATAAGTTACAACACGACAATCAAACCACAACACAAAAATAAGTTACAACACGACAATCAAACCACAACACAAAAATAAGTTACACACGACAATTAAACCACAACACAAAAAGAAGTTACAACACGACAATTAAACCACAACACAAAAAGAAGTTACAACACAACAAACCACAACACAAAAAGAAGTTACAACACGACAATTAAACCACAACACAAAAATAAGTTACAACACGACAATTAAACCACAACACAAAAATAAGTTACACACGACAATCAAACCACAACACAAAAATAAGTTACACACGACAATTAAACCACAACACAAAAATAAGTTACAACACGACAATTAAACCACAACACAAAAATAAGTTACACACGACAATCAAACCACAACACAAAAATAAGTTACACACGACAATCAAACCACAACACAAAAATAAGTTACACACGACAATTAAACCACAACACAAAAAGAAGTTACACACGACAATTAAACCACAACACAAAAAGAAGTTACAACACGACAATTAAACCACAACACAAAAATAAGTTACAACACGACAATTAAACCACAGCACAAAAATAAGTTACAACACGACAATTAAACCACAACACAAAAATAAGTTACAACACGACAATTAAACCACAACACAAAAATAAGTTACAACACGACAATTAAACCAAAACACAAAAATAAGTTACAACACGACAATTAAACTACAACACAAAACTGAGTTACAACACGACAATTAAACCACAACACAAAAATAAGTTACAACACGACAATTAAACCACAACACAAAAATAAGTTACAACACGACAATTAAACCACAACACAAAAATAAGTTACAACACGACAATTAAACCAAAACACAAAAATAAGTTACAACACGACAATTAAACCACAACACAAAAATAAGTTACACACGACAATTAAACCACAACACAAAAAGAAGTTACAACACGACAATTAAACCACAGCACAAAAATAAGTTACAACACGACAATTAAACCACAACACAAAAATAAGTTACATACGACAATTAAACCACAACACAAAAATAAGTTACAACACAACAATTAAACAACAACACAAAAATAAGTTACACACGACAATTAAACCACAACACAAAAATAAGTTACAACACAACAATTAAACCACAACACAAAAATAAGTTACAACACCACAAAATTAAACCACAACACAAAAATAAGTTACAACACAACAATTAAACCACAACACAAAAATTAATTACAACACCACAAAATTAAACCACAACACAAAAATAAGTTACAACACCACAAAATTAAACCACAACACAAAAATAAGTTACAACACAACAATTAAACTACAACACAAAAATAAGTTACAACACGACAATTAAACCACAACACAAAAATAAGTTACAACACAACAATTAAACCACAACACAAAAATAAGTTACAACACAACAATTAAACTACAACACAAAACTGAGTTACAACACAACAATTAAACCACAACACAAAAATAAGTTACAACAATTAAACCACAACACAAAAATAAGTTACAACACAACAATTAAACCACAACACAAAAATAAGTTACAACACAACAATTAAACCACAACACAAAAATAAGTTACAACACAACAATTAAACCACAACACAAAAATAAGTTACACCACAAAATTAAACCACAACACAAAAATAAGTTACAACACAACAATTAAACCACAACACAAAAATAAGTTACAACACAACAATTAAACCACAACACAAAAATAAGTTACAACACAACAATTAAACTACAACACAAAACTGAGTTACAACACAACAATTAAACCACAACACAAAAATAAGTTACAACACAACAATTAAACAACAACACAAAAATAAGTTACAACAATTAAACCACAACACAAAAATAAGTTACAACAAAACAATTAAACCACAACACAAAAATAAGTTACAACAAAACAATTAAACCACAACACAAAACTGAGTTACAACACAACAATTAAACCACAACACAAAAATAAGTTACAACACAACAATTAAACCACAACACAAAACTAAGTTACAACACAACAATTAAACCACAACACAAAAATAAGTTACAACACAACAATTAAACCACAACACAAAACTAAGTTACAACACAACAATTAAACAACAACACAAAAATAAGTTACAACAAAACAATTAAACCACAACACAAAACTGAGTTACAACACAACAATTAAACCACAACACAAAAATAAGTTACAACACAACAATTAAACAACAACACAAAAATAAGTTACAACAAAACAATTAAACCACAACACAAAACTGAGTTACAACACAACAATTAAACCACAACACAAAAATAAGTTACAACACAACAATTAAACCACAACACAAAAATAAGTTACAACACAACAATTAAACAACAACACAAAAATAAGTTACAACACAACAATTAAACCACAACACAAAACTGAGTTACAACACAACAATTAAACCACAACACAAAAATAAGTTACAACACAACAATTAAACCACAACACAAAAATAAGTTACAACACAACAATTAAACCACAACACAAAAATAAGTTACAACACAACAATTAAACCACAACACAAAAATAAGTTACAACACAACAATTAAACAACAACACAAAAATAAGTTACAACAAAACAATTAAACCACAACACAAAACTGAGTTACAACACAACAATTAAACCACAACACAAAAATAAGTTACAACACAACAATTAAACCACAACACAAAAATAAGTTACAACACAACAATTAAACAACAACACAAAAATAAGTTACAACACAACAATTAAACCACAACACAAAAATAAGTTACAACACAACAATTAAACCACAACACAAAAATAAGTTACAACACAACAATTAAACCACAACACAAAACTGAGTTACAACACAACAATTAAACCACAACACAAAAATAAGTTACAACACAACAATTAAACCACAACACAAAACTGAGTTACAACACAACAATTAAACCACAACACAAAAATAAGTTACAACACAACAATTAAACCACAACACAAAAATAAGTTACAACACAACAATTAAACCACAACACAAAAATAAGTTACAACACAACAATTAAACCACAACACAAAAATAAGTTACAACACAACAATTAAACCACAACACAAAAATAAGTTACAACACAACAATTAAACCACAACACAAAAATAAGTTACAACACGACAATTAAACCACAACACAAAATAAGTTACAACAATTAAACCACAACACAAAAATAAGTTACAACACAACAATTAAACCACAACACAAAAATAAGTTTTAACAAAACAATTAAACCACAACACAAAACTGAGTTACAACACAACAATTAAACCACAACACAAAAATAAGTTACAACACAACAATTAAACCACAACACAAAAATAATTTACAACACAACAATTAAACCACAACACAAAAATAAGTTACAACACAACAATTAAACCACAACACAAAAATAAGTTACAACACGACAATTAAACCACAACACAAAAATAAGTTACAACAATTAAACCACAACACAAAAATAAGTTACAACACAACAATTAAACCACAACACAAAAATAAGTTACAACACAACAATTAAACCACAACACAAAAATAAGTTACAACACAACAATTAAACCACAACACAAAAATAATTTACAACACGACAATTAAACCACAACACAAAAATAAGTTACAACACAACAATTAAACCACAACACAAAAATAAGTTACAACAATTAAACCACAACACAAAACTAAGTTACAACACAACAATTAAACCACAACACAAAAATAAGTTACAACAATTAAACCACAACACAAAAATAAGTTACAACAATTAAACCACAACACAAAAATAAGTTACAACAATTAAACCACAACACAAAAATAAGTTACAACAAAACAATTAAACCACAACACAAAACTGAGTTACAACACAACAATTAAACCACAACACAAAAATAAGTTACAACACAACAATTAAACCACAACACAAAAATAAGTTACAACACAACAATTAAACAACAACACAAAAATAAGTTACAACAAAACAATTAAACCACAACACAAAACTGAGTTACAACACAACAATTAAACCACAACACAAAAAATAAGTTACAACACAACAATTAAACCACAACACAAAAATAAGTTACAACAAAACAATTAAACCACAACACAAAACTGAGTTACAACACAACAATTAAACCACAACACAAAAATAAGTTACAACACAACAATTAAACAACAACACAAAAATAAGTTACAACACAACAATTAAACCACAACACAAAACTGAGTTACAACACAACAATTAAACCACAACACAAAAATAAGTTACAACACAACAATTAAACCACAACACAAAAATAAGTTACAACACAACAATTAAACCACAACACAAAAATAAGTTACAACACAACAATTAAACCACAACACAAAAATAAGTTACAACACAACAATTAAACCACAACACAAAAATAAGTTACAACAAAACAATTAAACCACAACACAAAACTGAGTTACAACACAACAATTAAACCACAACACAAAAATAAGTTACAACACAACAATTAAACCACAACACAAAAATAAGTTACAACACAACAATTAAACAACAACACAAAAATGAGTTACAACACAACAATTAAACCACAACACAAAACTGAGTTACAACACAACAATTAAACCACAACACAAAAATAAGTTACAACACAACAATTAAACCACAACACAAAAATAAGTTACAACACAACAATTAAACCACAACACAAAAATAAGTTACAACACAACAATTAAACCACAACACAAAAATAAGTTACAACACAACAATTAAACAACAACACAAAAATAAGTTACAACAAAACAATTAAACCACAACACAAAAATAAGTTACAACACGACAATATTCGGCTCAATCAAGCCTTTTCTGATAATTTTGTTGCGTTTCTGATTATTTACATTGTTGCTCAATTCCGTTGTGTTGTGGCGGTTTCTTTATTTTGTTCTGTTTTCAGATTTTATTTAATTTTTCTAGCCTTGTTGTGTTTGCACCACTGGGCCACCATAGATTACAAATGACATGATTACAGTTGTAGTCAGTAATGTAATCTCTTGGATTACATTTTAATGTAATCTTACATGATTGCTTTTGGAGTACTTTAGGATTGTTGTTGTTTATTTGATGCCAAATGCATTTGAGTAGAATAATCTTGTACAATTTTTACATTATGTTGCTTAAATGTGAAATAAAACAAAAACAAATGTTCTTAGTGGATAAAAATATGAGTGTACATGATTCTTTTGTGTGTTTTATTCGCTTCTGAGTAAAGGCACTTATTCATTCATGCGCGGTAACGGATCAGTTATATTTATAAATAAAATAAAACATTCTCAGAAGTTGTCGCAAAAGCACATTTATGCACTTTTTATAAAGCCGAGAATAAAGTAACATTCCAATAACCATTATTTTACCATGGTAACCATATTTTAAACATGGTATTTGTATTAAAACCATAGTAACCCCAAAATTAGCCATGGTTACGACAGTCATGATTACTACAATATTACTGTAGTAAAACAATGGTTAATTATTGTTATGGTGCGTTCACATACAACGCAAAGTAAATGTTCGCCTCGCATTGCTCGCGCGAGTTTTACCGCTGGATTATAAACGTGTGTTTAACGCAAACCCGCAAGTATTCCCGCTTCTCTTCCGGAAAAGGACAGGAGGCGGCTTCTACGACTTGGTTCATAGTAAAGTACAACCAATCGCCTGAATCAAGTAGACGCGCATATTTTCAGAACTTACCAGGTCGTCCGACTTCCTCGCTCACTTTCCTCCAAGCGATTACTTTTTTCGTTCGGTCTCTTTACATGTATGACGTCATGTCATACTATTCCGGGTGCGCACACACCGCTACAATGTTTCCATCCATTTTTCCAGATTTCTTCTGCTACTATGTCAGTGACATCCGGACAATCTCAATGCTAATAGGCTTTCGCGACAACGCGTCATGCGAATACGCGAATGATGCGAATGAAGCGATCTTGCGTGTTCGAGTTGCGCCATTCGCTTCATTATTTACGTCTTTTCACATCTTTGCATTGACTTTGTATGAAATGCATGCTTCGCGTTTTATGTGAACGCACCATAAGGGTTAAACTGTTTTTTATAAATAAATAATAAAAAATAGGCAAAGTCCCTTTAAGGCTGTGCGAGTCTCAAGTGAATCAGTGAATCATTTATTTGAACTAGTTCATTCACATGAACCGTCCGAAAGGACGGTTCATGTGATTTCAGTTCATGATTCAGTTTTCCCAACACTACATGAGAGAGAGAGGACGGTTCAGGTGAGTGTTTGATTACTCTCTCGCGTTCATGGTTGCGTTCACAACACAGCGTGACAAATGAAGCGTTATGTGGCGTTACGGTGCAACTCGTTGTAAATTGTAGCTTGTTACTGCTCTCACAGTTCTAAAGCATTTAGTAGCATCGCTACTTTTAGTTAGTTACTCCCGAACACATTTGCAAACCTCTTTACTTTCTGTTTCACCATGTTTTCTGTCCTTCATTCTGTAGGTGACGATTTCATCCTCGCAAACAAAATAAACCCCAGCGGTGTGTGGAATTCCCCCGTTTCTGAGGATTTTATGGTCAACTCGGAAGCTCACAGTCTAGACGCCTCCCCTCACGCAAATGCCACGGGTGTGTCTCCGAACCAAAGAGACGATGCAATCGTACAGCACCACATTGATGATGCGTACAGAACGGTCGAGTTCTCCCAGTGTTCCGCGAACCACATCGTTCCGCCAGCGGCCGATCACAGAGGCGACGGTGCGGCCGAGAGAAGCTCGCGCTGCCCTCAGTGCGGAAAGACATTCACGACGCGCTTCTACCTGAAGATCCACCAAAGGATCCACACGGGAGAGAGACCGTACACCTGCCCTCAGTGCAGCAAACGCTTCTATTGCAACTCACACCTGATTTCACACCAGCGCTCGCACACCGGAGAGAAACCATACAGTTGCGAAGAATGCGGCAAGTCTTATTCGCACTTAAACTCCCTTAAACTGCACCAGCGAAGCCACACCGAAGAGGAGGTGTACGGGTACTGGTAGCCCCACGACAAACCGAATCGACTTTTAATTACGTGCAGGATGTGAATCGGGCCTCTAGATGTCAACAATTCAATTTACAGCAGTTAAAATGGTAATTCTTGGTATCACGAATGGATCCACGACTAGTAAAAGTGCTACATTTTGACTTCTAATGTACGGAATTAATTCTAATAAATAGGAGTTTATTAAATAGGAGTGATTGACGGGTCATTGTGAACTTTTACTAGATTCTTTCTGATATCAAGAATGAGCGATTTAACTAGTAAAAATGGAATTTGTGATATCTATAATTCCTTTATCCTGCACGTCATCACGTGTGGAAACGGCGTCAAAACGCAATTATTGGCGTATAAAATCGTACTAGTTGAAACTGCAAATACGCATATCAGCAATGCACTTCTTACTACAATGCACTTCAATGCACTTCTTACTACGACAATTAATATCGATTATTGCATTGTTGCTAGCACAAATATTCATTCCTGATATCAACAATTGAAATACAACTTGTGAAAACGGCTTTATTAGTATTTACGATCACATATCTCAATACTGACGTCTGAAATTAGCATCGCCACTTATCAAAACCAAATTACAGATATCCAAAAATAGCTTTTTTAATAGTTGTAATTCAATCGTTGACATCAGGAATGGATGTTTTTACTAGTAAAAACGTAATAATTAATATTAGAAATTATGTTTTTTACCCATTGGTGAAATTTCACATTGGAATTTCTACTAGAATAAAATTATTTATAGATATTTGTATTTTAAATATTAAATAACGTAAATAACATATTGTGAAATTCTACTAGTGACGTTTTTTTTTTCGCTATTTGAAATTCCACGAGTGCGTTTCTGCGAGTAATTGGGTCATTTTCGGCTACACTGAAGAGGAGGTCAATTTACAGCAGTTAAAATGGTAATTCTCGGTATCATGAATGGATCCACGACTAGTTAAAGTGCTACATTTTGACTTAAGTAATTACATTAATCAATTTCTAGATATCTGGAATGCCGAATCGGACATGTTGAAATACATTTAGAGATCACAAATGAGATTTTTCGTTCGTTTTTTTATATCAAATATAATCGTTTTTTGTCAAAAATGGCTATTTTGTACTTGTAACAATGAAATTAACGATATATATAATATAATTGTTACTATTAAGACTTCGCTAATATGTGCATTTGGAATTCTAATGTACAGAATTAATTCTAATAATCCGTAATTGCATTTATTAAATAGGAGTGATTGACGGGTCATTGTGAACTTTTACTAGAGAATTTGTTTGATTTTTTTTAATACCGCGTTTACTAGTTAAAATTCCATTTATTTCTGTATTTCTGTGAGTTTTTACATTTTAATGATGAATTCACATTTTTACTAGTGCAAATATAATTAGTGAAATAAAAGAATTGCACATTCGTTAATAGTTATTCCATTCCTGATATCAAGAATGAGCGATTTAACTAGTAAAAATTTAATTTGTGATATCTATAATTCCTTTATCCTGCACGTGATCACGTGTGGAAACGGCGTCAAAACGCAATTATTAATATCTAAAATCGTACTAGTTGAAATTGCAAATACGCATATCAGCAATGCACTTCTTACTAGTAAAAATGACAATTAATATCGATTATTGCATTGTTGCTAGCACAAATATTCATTCCTGATATCAACAATTGAAATACAACTTGTGAAAACGGCTTTATTAGTATTTACGATCACATATCTCAATACTGACGTCTGAAATTAGCATCGCCACTTATCAAATCCAAATTACAGATATCCAAAAATTGATTTTTTATATTATTATTTTTTAATAATTGATATTAGAAATGATGTTTTTTACCCGTTGGTGAAATTTCACATTGGAATTTCTAAATATATAAAATTATTTATAGATATTTGTATTTTGAACATAAATAACATATTGTGAAATTCTACTAGTGACGTTTCTGCGAGTAATTAGGTCAGTTTTTTATATTCAAAAATGACCGTTTTTACTAATGCAAATGTAATTAAAATGAGCACTTTCACTAATAGTAATTCCATTCCTGATTTCAAGCATCTGCATTTTCACTAGTAAAAATTCTATAATTAATATCCTGCACGTGATTAAATGTCGAAAGGGTTTGCAACAGTTGCCCTTATTTAAACCAGTCGCACAATTTTCACTGCAAGACGGAGTTTGTTTATTTGCATAAAACACATTTGATATTGATACATTATTAGATACAATATGTTCTAAAAATAGAGTTTTTCATGCCTGATAATGTAACATTGCTGTCTGGTTGATTCTGCACCTGGTTATTGAAATTATTTCAGTTTTGAAATTTCACTTTTATTTCTATATTCACATTTTAAACATTAGTAGTTGCATATAACATTTGATATATTTTCTTTTATATGCATATCAAATAATTGTATAGCTTCTGGAAGGAGGATGGGTGCTAACTTTGTTACTTTTTATTTATTACTGTTATTGTTTTTGCTACTTTTACATTTTGTAATTGATCATTAAAATGAGTGAATCTAAATGACTTCCTGTTGTATCTTACTGACCCACTGATGCAGTAACAGCCGCCGTTATATTTATTGTAACTAAAAAATAATCCGCATAAGTAGATAAATTGTCACGTATGGATAGCAAGACTGACCAATGAAAGAAATAACAGATATAGCAGATGAGAGTCAGGAAATAGAAATAAAACAATTATATAGTAATAGATACTGTAAAGTAAAAAACAGAAAAGCGCTGTTTTCTGTTGCCGGATGATGTATTTCCTAATGAAATTGGGGCGGGGCTTAAACAGCCCGTGCCATTTTCAAAATCAGCCAATAAGCTTTCGCTTACGTCACACACATGTGCACACACACTACAGCATGGATTGAGCACTAGAGGTCTTCACGGGTCCAAAAAATGTGTGCCCGAACCCGAAGAGACCCGGAAATGTGCGATCCGGAACCAACACTGACCCGTCTGTTATTTGAAAGTTTGGACCCAGGCCCGTGCAGAACCGAGAAATGCCGTAAATGTACTTTCTGGAACTGACTCAGTCTATTATTTGCAAGTTTGGACCCGGACGGGACACACAGACCCGATTGAACCCGATTGGCACAGATCCCGCAGCTAACTGCTATTAACAAGTTCATTTAAAAAAGGTTGTGAAAATAAACCTTTGTGTCTTCCCTAATGTAACATTAGTGGCCTTCTCTCCTGTACCTGACCGTGACACAAACAATCATCCTCCTTGCCAAGAAAGATGGCATAATAACATATGTTAAGGGGTCTTGTGAGATTCAGTCATTCAGGATTGCTTTTAAGTGTTTCTAACAAAGGCATTTTTCTCCATTGTAGGCCTAGATAATAAAATCCTCGTTTCCTCATGAAATTTAAACGAGAGCCATTATTCAAATCCACTCACATATAATGTTTCAAAGACGGTTATAATCGTGTATATTGTACAACTGTAACACTGTTCACCAGCTGGATGCAGTTTATTTATTTCACGATATACACATTGTGTGTGTGTGTGTGTGTGTCTGTATGTGTGTGTGTGTGTCTGTCTGTATGTGTGTCTGTCTGTGTGTGTGTCTCTGTATGTGTGTCTGTCTGTATGTGTGTCTGTCTGTATGTGTGTCTCTCTGTGTGTGTGTGTCTGTCTGTATGTGTGTGTGTCTGTATGTGTGAGTGTGTGTCTGTATGTGTATGTGTGTGTGTCTGTATGTGTGTGTGTGTGTCTGTATGTGTGTGTGTGTGTCTGTATGTGTATGTGTGTGTGTGTCTATCTGTGTGTGTGTCTGTATGTGTGTGTGTCTGTATGTGTGAGTGTGTGTCTGTATGTGTATGTGTGTGTGTGTCTGTATGTGTGTCTGTATGTGTGTGTGTGTGTCTGTATGTGTATGTGTGTCTGTCTGTATGTGTGTGTGTCTGTATGTGTATGTGTCTGTCTGTATGTGTGTGTCTGTCTGTATGTGTGTGTGTCTGTCTGTATGTGTGTGTCTGTGTGTGTGTCTGTATGTGTATGTGTGTCTGTATGTGTGTGTGTGTCTGTCTGTGTGTGTGTCTGTATGTGTGAGTGAGTGTGTGTCTGTATGTGTGTGTGTGTCTGTATGTGTGTGTCTGTATGTGTGTCTGTCTGTATGTGTGTCTCTCTGTGTGTGTGTGTCTGTCTGTATGTGTGTGTGTCTATATGTGTGAGTGTGTGTCTGTATGTGTGTGTGTGTCTGTATGTGTGTCTGTCTGTATGTGTGTGTCTCTCTGTGTGTGTGTGTCTGTCTGTGTGTGTGTGTCTGTATGTGTGAGTGTGTGTCTGTATGTGTGTGTGTGTGTCTGTATGTGTGTCTGTCTGTATGTGTGTCTCTCTGTGTGTGTGTGTCTGTCTGTATGTGTGTGTGTCTGTATGTGAGTGTGTGTCTCTCTGTGTGTGTGTGTGTGTGTCTGTGTTTGTGTCAGTCTGTATGTGTGTGTCTGTATGTGTGAGTGTGTCTGTATGTGTGTCTGTCTGTGTGTGTGTGTGTCTGTATGTGTGTCTGTCTGTGTGTCTGTCTGTGTGTGTGTGTCTGTCTGTATGTGTGTGTGTGTCTGTATGTGTGAGTGTGTGTCTGTATGTGTGAGTGTGTCTGTATGTGACAGTTGTGACATTTGTGACTGATGTGACAGTTGTGACAGATGTGACAGTTGTGACAGATGTGACAGTTGTGACAGTTGTGACAGATGTGACAGTTGTGACAGTTGTGACAGATGTGACAGTTGTGACTGATGTGACATTTGTGACAGTTGTGACAGATGTGACAGTTGTGACAGTTGTGACAGATGTGACAGATGTGACTGATGTGACATTTGTGACAGTTGTGACAGATGTGACAGTTGTGACAGATGTGACAGTTGTGACAGATGTGACAGTTGTGACAGATGTGACAGATGTGACAGTTGTGACAGATGTGACAGTTGTGACAGTTGTGACAGATGTGACAGTTGTGACAGTTGTGACAGATGTGACAGTTGTGACAGTTGTGACAGATGTGACAGATGTGACAGTTGTGACAGATGTGACAGTTGTGACAGATGTGACAGATGTGACAGTTGTGACAGATGTGACAGTTGTGACAGATGTGACGTTTGTGACAGTTGTGACAGATGTGACAATTGTGACATTTGTGACAGTTGTGACAGATGTGACAGATGTGACCGATGTGACAGTTGTGACAGTTGTGACAGATGTGACAGTTGTGACAGTTGTGACAGATGTGACAGTTGTGACAGATGTGACAGATGTGACAGTTGTGACAGATGTGACAGTTGTGACAGTTGTGACAGATGTGACAGTTGTGACAGATGTGACAGTTGTGACAGATGTGACAGTTGTGACAGTTGTGACATTTGTGACTGATGTGACAGTTGTGACAGATGTGACAGTTGTGACAGATGTGACAGATGTGACAGATGTGACAGTTGTGACAGATGTGACAGTTGTGACAGATGTGACAGATGTGACAGATGTGACAGTTGTGACAGATGTGACAGTTGTGACAGTTGTGACATTTGTGACTGATGTGACAGTTGTGACAGATGTGACAGTTGTGACAGATGTGACAGATGTGACAGTTGTGACAGATGTGACAGATGTGACAGTTGTGACAGATGTGACAGATGTGACAGTTGTGACAGATGTGACAGTTGTGACAGTTGTGACAGATGTGACAGTTGTGACTGATGTGACATTTGTGACAGTTGTGACAGATGTGACAGATGTGACAGTTGTGACAGATGTGACAGTTGTGACAGTTGTGATTGATGTGACATTTGTGACAGTTGTGACAGATGTGACAGTTGTGACAGATGTGACATTTGTGACAGTTGTGACAGATGTGACAGATGTGACAGTTGTGACTGATGTGACATTTGTGACTGATGTGACATTTGTGACAGTTGTGACAGATGTGACAGATGTGACAGTTGTGACAGATGTGACAGTTGTTGATAGTTGTGACAGATGTGACAGTTGTGACAGATGTGACCGATGTGACAGATGTGACAGATGCGACAGTTGTGACAGTTGTTGACAGTTGTGACAGATGTGACAGTTGTGACAGATGTGACAGTTGTAAACAGTTGTGACAGATGTGACAGTTGTGACAGATGTGACAGTTGTAAACAGTTGTGACAGATGTGACAGTTGTGACAGATGTGACAGTTGTAAACAGTTGTGACAGATGTGACAGTTGTGAAAGATGTGACAGTTGTAAACAGTTGTGACAGATGTGACAGTTGTGACAGTTGTAAACAGTTGTGACAGTTGTGACAGATGTGACAGTTGTAAACAGTTGTGACAGTTGTGACAGATGTGACAGTTGTAAACAGTTGTGACAGATGTGACAGTTGTGACAGTTGTAAACAGTTGTGACAGTTGTGACAGATGTGACAGTTGTAAACAGTTGTGACAGATGTGACAGTTGTGACTGATGTGACAGTTGTAAACAGTTGTGACAGATGTGACAGATGTGACAGTTGTAAACAGTTGTGACAGATGTGACAGTTGTGACAGATGTGACAGATGTGACATTTGTGACAGATGTGACAGTTGTAAACAGTTGTGACAGATGTGACATTTGTGACAGTTGTAAACAGTTGTGACAGATGTGACAGTTGTAAACAGTTGTGACAGATGTGACAGTTGTAAACAGTTGTGACAGATGTGACAGATGTGACATTTGTGACAGATGTGACAGTTGTAAACAGTTGTGACAGATGTGACAGTTGTAAACAGTTGTGACAGATGTGACAGTTGTGACAGATGTGACAGTTGTAAACAGTTGTGACAGATGTGACAGTTGTAAACAGTTGTGACAGATGTGACAGTTGTGACAGATGTGACAGTTGTAAACAGTTGTGACATATGTGACAGTTGTGACTGATGTGACAGTTGTAAACAGTTGTGACAGTTGTGACAGTGTGTGTCACATCTGTCACAACTCTCTAACTCTGAATGATTTGACGAATATTTGCGAAATTAGCAAAATATTTTTTTAGGTACTTAAAAAAAATAAAGCCTATTTTAGGACTTTAAAAGGACCGTTTTTTTAAATAATAATCGGCCAAATCCTTGCCAAGGCCAATTTCAAAGCTAACATTTGATGTGTGCTATATCCAATCAAATATTTGTATTAACATTTTAATAGGCTTAATTTATTTAAAATAACTCATATATTTTAATAGTAATATATTTTAATAATATTTTGTGCACAGGGGCCCTGGGTAGCTCATTGAGTATTGACATGAGTTTGAATTCAGGGCGTGCTGAGTGACTCCAGTCAGGTCTCCATAGCAACCATATTGGCCCGGTTGCTAGGGAGGGTAGAGTCACATGGGGTAACCTCCTTGTGGTCACTATAATGTGGTTCTCGCTCTCGGTGGGGCGTGTGGTGAGTTGTGCGCGGATGCCGAGGAGAATAGCGTGAAGCCTCCGTGGTAACGCGCTCAACATGTCACGTGATAAGATGCGCAGATTGACGGTATTTTATAATGTATTTTCCTAGTTTAATATTGAAAGTCTGAAGGATAAACCACATACACACGATGAACGCCTGCTGAAAAGTTCCCAATTCACTTTTATTTAGACCTTCAAATGACAAAAGAAAAATCAAAGTTTGTTTTAATAAAAATCAACCCCTGAGTCATTAAAGTGCCCGAAGTTGGGGAAAAAAAAACCCCCATTGACTTACAATCTTGCTTGCAAGAGCAACAGACTCAGTTCAAGGTTTCCTCACATTAACAATGAACTTCACATTCAACAAAGAACTAAATGACTTTAATGCAATTGGCTCAAACTCAGCAGACATACATTACAATAATACTAACTATTGCCCCCCCCCATAGAGACAGAACGTTTATAGGGTACATTAATAGTCTTAATAGCAGACTATAAAAACTGACCCGAACAAACACACAAAACCCCAAACGGCAAACGAATGTATGTGAAACCACGTGGACTTCGGTCGTATTAGATTGCATTTATGATGTTTATGTGGGGGGTGGAGGCAGAACAGGAAGACCACTGTTGTCCTGGAAACGCGTTTCATCTGAAATCCCATACTGCTCCAGAGGATCCTATAATCACGACAGGAGATCACAAATAACATCAAAGCATATTCAGTTATATTCTATACATCACCGTGACCAATATTGCTCTTATTTGGATATCCGTGGGGTGCTTTTTGCATTAACGAGGGGTCGTTCACACCGAATCGTTGCGTCAATCAAAGCTAGAGGGAGCGTAACGTATAGAAGAGAACACGGGTGTCTCGAGACGCATCACTCCTGTGCGAGACATGCTGTAACTTTTTGTAATTTTTGTGATTGGTCTTTTCTTTTTTCATTTTTTACCCTCAAGTTCATACTGAGCTAAGGCTTGGACTCTTTGCGGTCAATATTGACCGGAACAGTCTTTACATTTATGCATTTGCCAGACGCTTTTATCCAAAGCGACTTACAGTGCACTTATTACAGGGACAATCCCCCCCGGAGCAACCTGGAGTTAAGTGTCTTGCTCAAGGACACAATGGTGGTGACTGTGGGGATCGAACCAGGAACCTTCTGAGTACCAATGTATTATACAGAGCACTTATTACAGGGACAATCCCCCCGGAGCAACCTGGAGTTAAGTGTCTTACTCAAGGACACAATGGTGGTGACTGTGGGGATCAAACCAGCAACCTTCTGATTACCAATGTATTATACAGAGCACTTATTACAGGGACAATCCCCCCGGAGCAACCTGGAGTTAAGTGTCTTACTCAAGGACACAATGGTGGTGGCTGTGGGGATCAAACCAGCAACCTTCTGATTACCAGTTATGTTCCTTAGCCCACTACGCCACCACCACGCCACCAACACTCTTTGTGTTACACATTTTTTCTAATACGTATAATATACATTTTTTGACACATTTTGTGTGTAACACCTCTTAAATAACTTCTTATAATTTTTTTTTTACCTAAATGAGCTTAAATGACACTTTTTTTAATATATTTTTTTAATTTAAAATAAGCCATTTTTTTTGTTAGCCTCACGTGAGTAAAAAGCTCATTTAAGCACCTATTTAAACATGCATTAGGGGCATTGCTGCCATCGGCTGAAAAAAACATGACAAAAAAAAAAAAAAGATAATTTCATTGCAATGACAAGTATAGCCTATAGGTGGCCTCAGTGTTCCCCTTATTGTTGCCTGGTCACTGAAACTCAATTTTGAGATATTATCACAAGTAATGCATTATTAGAAATTTCACATTCTTATTCTGCTGTTGAAAGTAATCCAGAGCATGAATTTATATAATTCGTTAGCGATCAAGTAACAGCTGCGCCCCGTTTGACTGAGAGGCGGCGGATGTGTAATGTTGGTATTGTGATAATGTATAGACTTTATTGTACATCTTGATGCAATAACATGATGGAAAAAGTATCTCTCATTCTATAGAACAATTATTTGACTTCCATACGTAACATAAAATAATTAACATATGACAACAGTCTTCTAAAGGTGTTCCGGAGAGAGAGAGAGTTACAGGCAGCTGCCCAGCATGTGTTTGTCTTTTTGTTTAAGTTTGTTATTAAACTATAATTTATATTGTTAAGCCAGTTCTCGCCGCCTCCTTTCCATTGAACTTCATTACACTGGTGCCGAAACATGGGAAGGAGGAGGGATGTGTCGTCTTCGCCACTACCATCCACCCCTACGGAGCAGCCACGGCCATCTGCCAGGGGACGGAGGAGCCCGACCGCCTGAGAGCGGAGGAACGGCTGCCGACCGCGAGGGGAGGGTCCTAGCCGACCGCCTGGAGCGGGAGAACTGCTGCCAGGAGCTGAGGAGGCCCCTACCAGCCGCTAGAACACGGCGGGGTTGAGAGGACCGGCGAGGGGCTCCTGGCCGACCGCCTGGAGTGGGAGAACCGCTGCCAGGGGTGGATGAGACCCCTACCAGCCACTAGAACGCGGCGGGGTTGAGAGGACCGCCGACCGCAAGCAGGGAGGGGCTCCTGGCCGACTGCCTGGAGTGGGAGAACTGCTGCCAGGGCCGGAGGAGACCCCTACCAGCCACTAGAATGCAGAGGAGTTGAGAGGACCGGCTACCATGAGCGGGGAGGGGCTCCTGGCTGACCGCCTGGAGCGGGAGAACCGCTGCTAGGGGTGGATGAGACCCCTACCAGCCACTAGAATGCGGAGGGGTCGAGAGAACCGCTGACCGCGAGCAGGGAGGGGCTCCTGGAGCGGAAGAACCGCTGCCAGGGGTGGGTAAGATCCCTTCCGATCCACCGAAAACGCGGTGGGGCATTTCGTCCGCCAGGGGCCGGAGGACTGCATTAAATCTGCCCGGGGAGGCGTGGCTGTCATCCACTAGAGGGTGGAGGAGTGGCCGAGGACCAAGCTACGGCGTATCGGAGAACCGGCGAGTACGTTTTGTTTCTTCTCTCTCCTCTCTCTCTCCTGCTGTCGCTCCGTGATGCTGCACACCCACCCCTAATCAAGCTAATCAAGGGATAAAGGGATAAAGGGACCGGAGGCAGCAGTTCCAGAGAGAGAGAGTTACGGGCAGCTGCCCGGCATATGTTTGTCTTTTTGTTTAAGTTTGTTTTTAAACTATGATTTATATTGTTAAGATGGTTCTCGCCGCCTCCTTTCCACTGAACTTCATTACAGCTGTAATGAAGAGCGTTTTTTGAAACGGAAGGTGGAAGCAAACGCCATTCCAATGTGGATGAGAGGCGTAAACACAGCAAATGGTTTCCATTTTCAAACAAAATCGTACAAGTGCATATCTCAATGTCACAACCTAAAATTCAACACTATTCTTTTGCTGCCTTACAGCGCTGCTGTTTTCGTTCAGGAAATGCAAATCGAGTCAAGATTGTTACCATGTCCCTCTCACCTTGCCAGTCAATCGATGGATTTCCGTGCGGTAGAAGATGATATTCTTGCGCATGAATTCATAACTGTAATACAGAATCAGATTTCGGTTCATTACGATGAAATGCACAGAATCACAGGTGAAGTAAGTGTGTAACACACCTCGCTTTAATGATGGCATCAATCCACTCAACACACTGCTGCTCTGAGTCGCACTCAAACAGATACTTCCGTGCCGCTTCATCAAGAAACACTGGAAAACAGTAAAGACATGCAGAGAGTTGCACATTAACTGGCAAACTTTCTCTTTTATAGATCAATTCAAAGAAAATGTGTTTAATGCCAAATGCTTCCGTCAGGGCTGGACTGGGAAGAGAAACCGGCCCGGGATTTTACATAGCAACTGGCCCAAACATAGGATTTTACATAGCAACTTGCATATCGCGGCGCCGTTTTGAATAATGTGGCGGCTCATTTAAGCTTATCGCAGCCGACCCACCGGCCCGCTCGGTTGTCCCAATGGCCAGTCCGCCCCTGAACGGCCCCAAAGTGCGCCGGCCCACCAGGAAAATACCAGGTATGCCAGATTACCAGTCCAGCCCTGGCTTCCGTGGACACTGAGAGTTTGAGTCTAAGTCAGATAAGGAAGTGATAGACATGCAAAAGTGTTCAAACAGACAAATGTTCGTCTGCTAGGGTTACAAATACATTTTTATCAGATAGATGCACTTAAAATTGACAGACTTTCTCTTCCACGAAAACAGCCCAAAACTATTGATGACATCATCCTGCACTCAGGGGAGTTTCCAGATTTTTGCCCAATAAAATGAACTGAAGAATGTGACTGTCCCTCCCCCAATACAAACTGCCTATGACAAGCGATAAAAACTAACTAATCATAGTTCAACATAATCATGGCTGTGATGCAAACTAAAGGCTTTTAGCTGTTAAAACTGGGTGAGGCCTACGAGGAAATGGGGAAACACGTCAACACAGGGAAAAAAAAAAGTGCACCCGCCAAGACTTTCATTTCAAGCACGTGTTGTGTAGGAAATTTCTACGATGGTAATGTGGCAATAAATGTTCACCAATAGAGAACACATGGTGGTCTTCTCTCTCCACTCGACACTGCTCCAACAGCAGAGCTCCAATGGGCTGAAAACACAAGCAAATAAAAAAGAAAAGAAATTAAACTCATCGTGGTCGTGACACCATTAAGGTTCAGATCAGACGGCGAGTCGAATAAACGCTGTGCTCACCTCATCCTCATCAGTGCGAAAATAAAACAGGAAATTAACAATCAGCTTCACTAGACGCTTCTTCACAACTGTTAAGAGACATGGAATAAAAAGTGAGAGAAAAAATCTTGTTAAAAATTATCAACAACAAAGTCTAAATTAAAAACTCAAATGATTGGCCTGATTATAAACGTAATACTGCTTAGCAGAGCCTAAATGTTATTTTTCTTTCAATAAAATTATGTCGTTCAAGTCACACGACTTTTCTTTCGCCGAAGTCAAACACTTGTTTGTTTTTGATCATTTATTCAGACATGCATTGTCATTACGTGCCAATTAAATTGATAAAATCGGATACAATTAAACTGGGATTGCACATAGGACTAATGGTCAACCGATATTGTATTTGGCCGATTCAAATGTTAAATATAATTTAACAACAGCAAATCAGATGAACACAAAATTTCGGAAGTGAAACAAACACTTATTTTATGCGAGTGTAACGGGAACCAGCTGATGAGTAGCTGTGCAGTGTGACGCTAGAGGCTGTAGCCTTTAGCATTAATGTTAGCACACCCACCTCCCATGCTGGAGACGCCAGTTCGAGTCCCGTTCGGAGCGGGGCGATGGGAGTGAGGTTTAGGGGGGTGCATGTAATGGTGGCCAGGTGATAGATAGCTGTGCAGTGTGATTCTAGGGGCTGTAGCCTTTAGCCTCCTTGTTAGCGTACCCGCCTCCCATGCTGGAGACGCCAGTTCGAGTCCCGTACGGAGCGGGTAGAAAAGGAGAGTTACAGTGGTGCCGTGACCCAGATGGGAGTGAGATTTAGGTGGGTGAGCATAACGGTAGCCAGCTGATAGAAAGCTGTACAATGTGATGCTAGAGGCTGTAGCCTTTAGCCTCCTTGTTAGCACACCCGCCTCCCATGCTGGAAACGCCAGTTTGAGTCCCGTTCGGAGCGGGGCGACCAGGGCCGGATACAATGGTGCCGTGACCCGGATGGGAGTGAGGTTCAGGGGGGGTGAGCGTAACTGTAGCCAGCTGGTAGATAGCTGTGCAATGTGTATAAACCTCACTCTCCTGACCTTAAGAGGTGCACTAGCGACTGACACTAGAGGCTGTAACATTTAGCCTCCTTGTTAGCGTACCCGCCTCCCATGCTGGAGACGCCAGTTCGAGTCCTGTACGGAGCGGGTAGAACAGGAGCATTGCAGTGGGGCCGTGACCCGGATGGGAGTGAGGTTTAGGGGGTGAGCGTAACGGTAGCCAGCTGATAGCTAGCTGTGCAGTGTGATGCTAGAGGCTGTAGCCTTTAGCCTCCTTGTTAGCACACCCGCCTCCCATGCTGGAGACGCCGGTGCGAGTCCCGTACAGAGCGGGTAGAACAGGAGCATTACCGTGGTGCCGTGACCCGGATGGGAGTGAGGTTTAGGGGGGGTGAGCGTAACGGTAGCCAGCTGATAGATAGCTGTGCAATGTGTATAAACCTCACTCTCCTGACCTCAAGAGGTGCACTAACGACTGACGCTAGTATATTGGTAGTTTTTGGAACTGACAAAAGGGAAAGTTAACCCTTCTGTTAATCGGCCAAGCAGACATGATGCCCAGTCTGTATAAAAGTTAAAAAACACTATAATTTCAAAATACACTATACATTTCATGTGTATATGTGTATATATATATAAATATATAGGCCTACTAATGTTAGTCAATAAACAACACATCATAAGATTATGATGCACAGACATAATTCGTTTCATTAGACTAAAATGTAAACATATTTACACAGTAAGTTGATATGGAAACTACTAGGCTATATATTTGTAAATTAACCTATAACTAAATTAAGTTTTAAATTAACTACGCTTAGGCCTGCCACGATTATTATTATTATTATTACAAGAGACAGAAATGTAAGAATAACTACAAAAATAAATAAATGTGGGAATATTTAAATATGGGAATAAATAAATGAAAAAAGGAGAAATAAAAAAAAGTTTACAAGAATAAAAATTAAAATAGAAAATAATAAATAAAGGGGAAAAAAAGTCATACAAAAATACATTTAATTAAAAACAAATTATTTTTGTTTTATCAAGACATTTATTCCTTTATTTATTTTCTTATTATTTCATTTATTTATTATATTTGCAGGGTTCGTCCTCCATATTTTTGACAACATTTAGGAGTACACTAATACATAGATAACCTCAACGCTTAACGACATGGACTAAACCAGACAAAACACCCAGATTGATTTCATGGGGTCTTTAAAGGCTGTCAGTGTGACTCTTACCGTCCCCTTTATTCGGACCTCTCATGCCCAGCTCGGCCGCTCTCTCTGACGGCTGGCGGCTCAGGAACACCAGCTCCTTCTCGTTAAAGCGCATTTCCAGCTCTTAAACACCAGCTCCGAATCATTAAATCGCATTTGATCAGTTCCCGCCTTTTTTCCAGTCTCGCGCCAAAGTCTCATCAGACACTCCACGTCATGTCGATCATCGAGCTGCTGTCGTGTTCAGCCTGATTCTGCTGTGCCCGCTTCTGTAATGCCAAATAAACTGAATTAAAGTGTCTAATGCTGTTTAACCACACATGCACGTTCAATACACAATCGTTCACTCACACACCCAAACACACACTGTAGCAGCAGGAACCAAACCGCACTCAGTCTGTAGAGGGCGCTGATTTCACACAGGCTTTGGACAAAATAACATTACAATTAAATAAAACATTGTATTACCATCTGATGTCATCACTGCATGCTGATGTAACTTTAAACAATGCAAAACACCCTGTCAATATACCATGGGACTAGCACAGTATTTTATTTTTTATTTGTCTATATTTGCAATTTTTGTGCTATTATGCAGCAACACACACAAACATGTAATATTATTTATTTATTTGCCAAATTACTTTATTATGTCTTTATGCAAAATACAGTGTCACTGTACCATGGTTCCAACACGGTATTTGATTTATTTATTTGTTATATGATTTATTTATTTATAACCATTTTTGCAAAGTTTTGTTCTATTATGCAACAACATATAAAACATATATTATTATTATTTGACAAATTACTGTATTATGACTATGCAAAATGCCATGCCACTGTATTTGTACTGTCACTGTACTTTTATAATAACATGCATACATGTCTTATTATTATTATTATTATTATTAATTTAAACTTTTTTTTAATTACTGTATTATGCTTTCGTGCAAAATATAATGTCACTGTAACCTGGAAACAACACAGTATTTGATTTATATATTTAATTTTTATTTGATTTTATATATGTTTTTTTGCCTTTTTTTTTTTTGTACAATTATGCAAGAACATATATAAAAAATATTATTATTATTTTCATTACAATTATTGTATTATGACTTTATGCAAAATACCATGTCACTGTATGCTGGTACCAACTCAGTATTTTATTCATTTATTTATTTATTTTTATATTATTTTATTTATTTATTTTTTTGCAATTGTGTGTACTATTATGACACAACATATAAAACATGAATTATGATTATTTTTATTATTATTTTACAAATGACTGTATTATGACTATGCAAAATACCTTGTCACTGTATTTATACTGTCACTGTACATTTATAATAACACAAAATGTCTTATTATTATTATTAATTATTTTAAATTAATTGATTATGCCTTTATGCAAAATACCATGTCACTGTACCCTGGTACCGACACAGTCTTTTATTAATTCTTTTAATTTCCATTTTTGCCATTTTTGTGTAGCCTACTATTATGCAACAACATATAAAAAACTTATTATTATTATTATTCAAATGACTGTATTATGAATTTATGCAAAATACAGTGTCACTGTACCATGGTATCAACACAGTATTTGATGTATTTATTTAATTTGATTTATTTATTTTTTTGCTATTTTTTTTGTACTATTATGCAACAACATAACACAAATTACCTTTATGCAAAACACCCTGTCACTATACCACGGTACCAATACTGTCACTGTAGTTTTATAATAACATAAAAACATGTTTTATTATTATTAATAATAATTTGTATTTTTATAAATTACTGTATTATGCCTGTATGCAAAATACCATATCACTATTCACAACTTAGTGTTTTTAATTTATTAATTAATTCGCTATTTTTGTACTATTATGCAACAAAATACAATTATCATCTCCTTACAAATATTTATATAAACTTTAAATCTATTTTTCTTTTCGAGAAAATAAAATACGTGTTAAAAACAACATACAATATCAGTATCAACAATTAAATACAATTTAACCCACCGGTTTTAGTGCTGTTTTCTGTTGTTCGTGTGAAAACAAAAGGAGCCGGAAGTGCGTCACTCGCGCATACCGGAGCACCAGAATCAGTGTGAGCTGGACGTTTGGGTAAACATGTTTTTACATTCATTTCCAGCGCAAAGTAAGATTTGTTTGTACTTTTATATTACAGATGTAATACATTACACTAAGTATAACTCGGGTTGTTCAGTTTGAGCTTTTGTTTGTGTAATTATTCTGTTCTTTGAAAGCGAAGCTTTGAATCAGAGTCAACTCGATGCTTTTTACACAGTAACTTTAATATATTTCATTATATTGGGATGTGATGTCTATAGTTTAATATTTAGAACATTTATGTCCCATTTAAACACAGATGGGCTTTATGAAAAATGGCACAATTATACAGATGGTCAATAAATCTCAAGGATCAGTACATTAAAAACAATGTACCTTAAAGGGGCTTTTGCTTGTAACAATTGCCCCTGAGATCCTCTTATAATATTGCATAACGTTTTTCATGACCAATTTCCACCCCCTCTGTGACCTATACATTTATAAATGAAATTACATTTGGAAGAGTTGTTTAATTGTAAATGACCTCCTATTAGTGAGGTCATTGCACAGTTTTTATATGGGCAATTTCTGCTGCTCTCATTAAATCTCTTTAATTAAAAAGAGCAAGAACAGCATGTTTCTCGATCACGCTCTGTCAGTGTGTTTTCCCTCTCTGATGATTCTAGGATCTGCTGTGTGACGGTCCGGATCTGTCATCATGGATTTCCAGCACAGAGCGGGAGGGAAAACGGGCAGCGGTGGCGTCGCCTCTTCGTCCGAGAGCAACCGAGACCGGCGTGAGCGACTGCGACAGCTCGCCTTAGAGACCATAGACATCAATAAAGATCCATACTTCATGAAAAACCATTTGGGCTCATATGAGTGTAAACTGTGTCTCACACTGCACAATAACGAGGTGTGAAGCTTTGACAAATATTAAACTTTATGAACATAAATGCTTTATTGTGATTTCTCATTGTGTTTACGGCTTTTTCTCTTCTAGGGAAGTTATCTAGCTCACACACAGGGAAAAAAGCACCAGACTAACCTGTAAGTATATGAATATATCAGGAGGATGGTGGTAAATGTATGAATGCTTGAATGTCTTATCTGTATCCTTCTACCTCAGAGCGAGACGAGCCGCAAAAGAGGCGAAGGACGCTCCAGCACAACCGGCTCCAGAGAAAGTGAAGGTTGAAGTGAAGAAATTTGTCAAGATTGGCCGGCCGGGTTATAAAGGTATGTGACAATGGCTGAATGACAGTAACAGTAAAAGTTTGGGATATCTAATCTAAAGCATCAATATCACAACTGTGTTAATATGAAGAAGCTCAGCAAATGCGATCCGAGGTACAGAGGATTCGATTTAAAATATTTAAACGTTTTAAAAGGGAGCTATTATGCAAAATGGACTTTGTCATGGTGATTGTACATAAATTTGAGTCGGCAGTGTGTGTACACAAATGTTAAAAGTCGTCTTATGATTCTATTAATCATAAACAGTGTGTCAAAATGAACGCTTTTCATTTCTGGTCTAAAGTGACGTCACGTTAGATCAGGCCACGCCCACGACTGGCAACAGACTCCGCCCTATTAACATAGCTCCTCCCCTGAGTGATGTACACACAGTCTGCTGGAGCAGATACAGTGAGAAGAATAATGTCTCATAAGTGTCTGTTGTTGCTGTAAAAGTGAACATAAGAGTCTTCATGTACTCCCGGCATCAGAGACACTGAAGACGCAGTGGACAAGCTGGACTGGTAGTCTGGTGTACCGGGCATTTTTCCGGTGGGCCGACTCAATTTGGGGCTGATCAGGGGCGGACTGGCCATCGGGAGAATCGAGCGGGCCGGTGAGTCGGCCACGAAACGGGCCGCGATAAGCTAAAATGAGCTGCCTTGTTATACAATACAGACCACATAACGGTGCCGCGATATGCAGAGAAGGACAGCGAACACCCCCCCGCTCAACTTTTGGGCAGTTGCGGTGTAAAATGACGGGACGATTTCTCTTCCCAGTCCTGCCTGAACTCCGGTATTTACGCTGTCAGTCATATCGGTTCTGATTTGTTGTTGCTGTAGTAACCGAAGCACGAGCTGTAAAGGCACAGCCCTCTTCTGGAAAGGGGGCGGGGAGCAGCAGCTCATTTGCATTTAAAGAGACACACACGAAATCAGCGTGTTTTTGATTCCACCCAAAAAGAGGCGTTTATAACATGATATAATAAATGAACCAGTTTTGATGGCTCTTGTCTTGATGTTGAGGATGATTAAGTTGTAGCTCGTTATCTACCTTACTAAGGTTGAAAAGAGGCATTGTGTGTATTTTAACAATGTTTCGCTTATGAGTTATTGATCCGGGAAGTGCGAATCTGTCAATAGGATTTCAACTCATAAAAAAAGACGGTGTGGTGGTTTCCAGGAGCACAATACAACAATACTTTAACAAAAATGAGCTGCATGGTCGAGTTGCCAGAAAGAAGCCTTTACTGTGCCAATGCCACAAAAAATCCTGGGTACAATATCCCCGACAACACTCCTCACAGCTTCTGGCACGCTGTTGTTTGGAGTGACGAGACCAAAATAGAGCTTTATGGTAACAACCGTAAGCGCTATGTTTGGAAAGGGGTCAACAAGGCCTATAGTTAAAAGAATACCATCCCCACTGTGAAGCATGATGGGGCTCACTGATGTTTTGGGGGGGCGGGGGGTGAGCTCTAAAGGCACGGGGAATCTTGTGAAAATTGACAGACAATTTGCATTCTTCTGGGACGGTCTTGGACTTCCTAGCATAACAATGACCCAAAGCACCAGGCCAAGTTCACCCTCCAGTGGTGACCGCAGAACCAGGTGAAGGTTCTGGAGTGGCCATCGCACTCTCCTGACCTTAATAGCATCGAGCCACTCTTGGGGAGACTTTCTCAAACATGCGGTTCATTCAAGACCACCAAAGACGTTGCAAGACCTTGAGGCATTTTGCCAAGACGAATGGGCAGCTGCAAGAATTCGGGGCCTCACAGACCACTATTACAAAAGACTGCACGCTGTCATTGATGCTAACGGTGGCAACGCACCGTATTAAGAACTAAGGGTGTGCAAACTTTTGTGCACAACTGTAAGTATATTTTTAGATTGACTTATTTGGATTGTATTTATAGACAAAGAATCATGACACCATTGATTAAGAACCTATGCTAAATAAATGTTTCTTCCCCGTAGTAACAAAACAGAGGGATCCAGAGACTGGACAGCAAAGTCTGCTATTCCAGGTAAGTCCAGCAGTTTCTCTCCAGCTTTGTTGAGGAACTGAATGTTATGTTTACACTCCAGCTAGTTCAGCTTGTTCTCTTTGTAAATGATATGCATGTTTTAGTTTTCATCCTAAACTCTGTCCCTGCCCTTCAGATTGACTATCCAGAGATAGCGGAAGGCATCGGGCCGCGGCATCGCTTCATGTCGGCGTACGAACAGAGAATCGAACCTCCCGATCGCCGTTGGCAGTACTTGCTGTTTGCAGCTGAGCCGTATGAAACCATCTCATTCAAGGTTTGTCTCACCGTGTGGGTGAAGTACCTCCGATGTGAAGATCCATTAAACTGGGCATGTTGGTTTGCTTGAATAAGTTGGGAAGGTGTAGCCAGATGCCCCAAATAATTGAGTTGTGAATGAAAATATAATTATGTTTGTTAAAATAAGCCACCTGTTGGGGGTCCTTGGTGACTATCGCACCTGGAGTGACATGTTTGAATCCAGGGTGTGCTGAGTGACTCCAGCCAGGTCTCCTAGGCAAATTGTCGCGGTTGCTAGGGAGGGTAGAGTCACATGGCGTAACCTCCTCGTGGTGGTGATTAGTGGTTCTCGCTCACAATGGGGCGTGTGGTGAGTTGTGTGTGTATCGTGGAGAGTAGCATGAGCCTCCACATGCTGTGAGTCTCCTAAGCAACCAAATTGGCCTGGTTGCTAGGGAGGGTAGAGTCACATGGGGTAACCTCCTCGTGGTGGTGATTAGTGGTTCTCGCTCTCAATGGGGCGTGTGGTGAGTTGTGTGTGGATCGTGGAGAGTAGCATGAGCCTCCACATGCTGTGAGTCTCCTAAGCAACCAAATTGGCCTGGTTGCTAGGGAGGGTAGAGTCACATGGGGTAACCTCCTCGTGGTGGTGATTAGTGGTTCTCTCAATGGGGCGTGTGGTGAGTTGTGTGTGGATCGTGGAGAGTAGCATGAGCCTCCACATGCTGTGAGTCTCCGCAGATGCACAACGAGTCACGTGATTAGACGCGTGGATTGACGGTTTCAGACGCGGATGCAACTGAGACTCGTCCACCACCACCCGGATTGAGGCGAGTAACCGAACCACCACGAGGACCTGCTAAGTAGTGGGAATTGGGCGTTCCAAAATTGAGTAGAAAAAAGCCACCTGTCAATTATTTGCATCTTGGTTAAAGAAAGTTAGTGAGGATTAATATGTCATGGGTTTTTCGTGTATTCCTCTCATTGTGTCTGTTATGTTTTCAGGTCCCCAGTCGAGAAATTGATAAAGGAGAGACTCGATTTTGGAGTCATTGGAACAGAGAAACAAAACAGGTATATGAATGTCTGAATGTTTGGTTCACCATTCCACAAATCAAAACGGTCAGATGTCAATATGTCAGTTTTGTATCTCTCGTTGTTTTCCAGTTCTTTCTGCAGTTTCACTTTAAGATGGAGAAATCGATGCCCCCTCCAATTGGTCAAGTATCATCAGTGGGTGTCAAGCGCCCACCGTCACTCATCACTGGACTCGGGCCACGCCCACCCAGCAACTCCATGCCACCCCCACCACCCGGAGGCATGCCAGGAATGCCACCTTTGCCTCCCGGTGCTCCTGTCATGCCTCAGATGCCCCCACAAATGCCCCCTCCAGGTGCCCTCCCCCCACACATGAGACCCCCCCTCCCCAGTAACTGAATAGCTGAACATCCACGAGCGTCTCTGTGAATGATTTCGTACAGTTTTATCCCTTGAGATGCCGCGGGCACATTTGTACAAATCTTGATGTATTAAAGGCTTGTTTAAAGAATTGATTCGTCTTTGTAGGGTATGCATATGTGTCTGGCACCACTGAGAGTCAAGTCAGAACAGCCCAACCAATGTTCAACTGATCTTATGTTTTGTTTATTATTAAAAGAAAGAAAAACATCTTTGTGGTTGTTTTTTTTCATGCCTGTTTTGTTTGAATGCTCATCATATAAATCAGTGTTTCCCCAACACCTCTATCCCACATCGGCAAACCATCATCGATAGTTTTCCTTTTCAAGAACTTGTCCGTGTTTTCCGTCCGTCTTGGTAGCATTTACTCGTTATGTTTGAATATTCGGCTATGCAAATAACACAAGTCATGTAGGCACGCTGTTTAATGAGGTCGCCGTTGGTAAGAGCACTAATCAAGTAAAGATAAAACAACAAATTTGCTTCTTTTTGCCACAACAAGGGGCCTAATTAAAATAGTCTATGCATAGGCGACATGGGCAGCCACCCGGGGCGGCACGGTTTTAAACCAATAATCAGTGCCGAATCTGCGACCCAGTCCACGCTTCTCGAAGCTCTGTTTATGATGATCTGCGCGGCTAAGCGCTCAAGACCGGCCCAGTATAAATGCCGTGCTGACTGATCCGTGTAGAGCATTTCCTTTCGCTTTCGGAGCATTTGCGAAATAAAAATCGCTAGCGCACAATCAGAGAGTCGGCTGACTTTGTAGTCACACCAGTGTGACCTCTTGCCAAGTTTAATCCCACTGTTATGAACAACGGCCCCAAAATTAGTCGCAGTCTTGAGCCCGGATTTATTTTGTGCAGTCTGATCCTTTTCCGCGGCACACAGCGGTTGGGGTATCAATCAGACTTTTATCTGCTTTGTCAGTTTGTCCATTTTATATGGACAAGTACAATTCTGTCCATATAGGGTTGTAGGCTAAGTATTATTCCCATCAAACTTTGCTTTTGTGACCAGGACAGTGATAGTTTGAACTTTACCAATTTCCAATGAGAAAATGGGCGAATTTGTGTCTTATTTCACATGAAGTCCAAAAAAAACAACATATGAATCGAAATGAACGTGTATTTATACTAAAGTTATACAAAAATGACCTGAGAGGTTTACGAGTACACTGTAAATCACTTTTACGAATCGGCCCCCAAATGTAGTGTCCCATCATGTTCCCGTTATACTGTCCTTGGTAGCGGCGTTCAAAGAGCAGTATATCCTGATGGAAGCGCTCGCCTTGCTCCTCCGAGTACGCTCCCATGTTCTGCTTGAATTCATCAAGATGAGCATCAAGGATGTGCACTCTGTGGGACGTCCTACAGTCCATTGTGCCGTAGTTCTTCACCAGAGTCTCAACCAGCTCCACTTAGTTTTCGGCCTTGTGATTGCCCAGGAAGCCCTGAACCACTGCGACAAATCTGTTCCAAGCTGCTGTCTCCTTACTAGTGAGCTTCTTGGGGAATTCACTGCACTCCAGGATCTTCTTTATCTGTGGTCTGACGAAGACACCGGCTTTGACCTCAGACAACTCAGGAAAGATGTCTTGAAGGCACTTGAAGGCTGGTGACTCCTTATCTAGAGCTCTGACTAATTGTTTCAGAAGGCCCAATGTGATGTGCAGGGGTGGCGTCGGCACCTTCCGGGGGTCCATCAGTGGCTCCCACTTGACGTTGTTCCTCCCCACAGAGAACTCGGTCCACTGTGGCCAGTCCCGTCTGCAGTAGTGCCCATTGGTGCCCAGGCAGTAGTGGCTCAGTGGTTGAGGCTCAGGGTTACTGACCAGAAGGTCGGGGGTTCAAGCCCCAGCACCATCAAGATGCCACTGTTGGGCCCTTGAGCAAGGCACTTAACTCCAGGTTGCTCTGGGGGGATTGTCCCTGTAATAAGTGCACTGCAAGTCGCTTTGGATAAAAGCGTCTGCCAAATGCGTAAATGTAAAGGCAAAGATAGCAGGGAAACTTGGTAAAGACCCATCAGAAATGCCAACATTTTGAAGTCTCCTATGACTTCCCAGTCGTACTCATCATACTTCAAGGCATCCAGCAAGGTCTTGATGCTGTTGTAATCCTCTTTGAGGTGCACCGAGTGTGCCAGGGGAAGAGACGGGTACTTGTTACCATTATGGAGCAGCACGGCTTTGAGGCTTCTGGATGAGCTGTCAGTGAAGAGGTGGCACTCATTCTGGTTACAGGCGATCCCGATTGCCTCGAACAGACTGGGCACATTGTGGCAGGAGCAGAGCCCATCTTGACGGGTGAAGAAGCGGGAAAAAGTTTGGTGACACTTCCTCTAATCTGCGACTTATACGAGTTCATCCAACAAGTTCCACTGCTTGAGCCTAGACGTCAAAAGCTCGACATTGGACTTGGCGAGACCACGATCTCAAATCAAGTCGTTGAGGTATGTATGGTTGGGGTAGTGTGGGATTCTCTCCTCAGCTCCACCTCTGAAAGTGTCATCTAGATCTACAACGTCTTCCTCGCTCTCTTCTAAAGACGGCTGGTCTCTCTAGAGGAGTGGGCACGGGGAGCTCAGGGCAGTGTGGCGCCGGGGCGGTGGATGAAAGAAGGTCTGGATACAAGATGGCAGGTGCATTCTTGCCAGTCCGACGTTTGGAAGGGTCCAGCATGCAGAAGTCTCAGTTGCTTGAGAGGTCAGTGGGTTCCCGCCAAATTCTTGGGATAGCTAACTTGGTGCCTCTCTTTTGTACCATCCTACAAAAATACCTTTATTTCACCCATGACTAATGTGTAAGAGAATCTCCCAACAATTGTCCATCTTATCTTCCAGAGTTGTTTTGCAGTGCCCGCAGGTGAAATGAGGTGCCCAGGGTTTGCCTTGATGCCCAACAGGGATGCCGAATAATGCCTTGTAGGCCTCACGCCTTAGCAGATGCTTTCACAGGGTATTATTTTGCTTTTATCTTCATAAATTGGCCGCTGACGTAGTATAATGCATCTGCCGGATGCTTGCAGCCTCTTGATGCCATCTCAGAAAAATGCAGATATGTACCCACTTGGGCAGCTGGCACTAAACTGAACTGGTGGGCTTAAGGCCCCTGTATTTATACTACTACTTATAGAACGTATATTACTGGAACGTTCTAGAAGATACTCCAAGATTACTCAGCACTGGAGTGGTGGTGGCGACGTAGTGGGCTAAAGCACTAAACTGGTAATCCGAAGATTGCTGGTTTGATCCCCACAGTCACCACCATTGTGTCCTTGAGTAAGACACTTAACTCCAGGTTGCTCCGGGGGGATTGTCCCTGTAATAATTGCACTGTAAGTCTCTTTGGATAAAAGCATCTGCCAAATGCATAAATGTAAATGAATCTATCTGGATTGTTCAGGAAACAATGGAATGTGGGGAATAATGGCCATTTTTGAGACTTTTTGAGGCATAAGCAATTTGGAAATAACACTTACTACCCAGGTACTTTTTACCTCTAATAATTAGGAGTTCAAGCCCGAAGGGCTAGTAATCTATTGTAATTCTAAGGATTTTTATTATTTTTAATAATATTCTGCACTAAAACTGATCATGCAGACCAAACCGTAAGTCGTGGAGAGATGAAACTACAGCGTATCAAAGTTTCGGCCTCAAGGTGGCGCTATAGTGATCATGTTGACGTTTTGGCCCATATATCATAAAGCGTTTCTCGCACACTCAAGTGTCTCACATCGTTGAATTCCTTTGCTCAAGACAAACAAAATGTTTATCTCCGATTTAATTTCCGTCACGACAATTTTCGCGCTAATTTGCATAATTCGTAAAACCTTTCGAACTCTTACGCCGTATGTCCGATTCGCACGAAAATTGGCGTGTGTCTACTATGAAACCTCCTGACAAAAATATACATCACGAAGCCAACGAATTGTCAGGCGTCATCCATCTACTAAACGAAAAGGCCAAATGTTACGAAACTTGATAAAGATAGACAACCGGACATTCTGATGAAGCACGCAAAGTTGCAAAAAGTTTCGCCTATAGGGGGCGCAACAACTAAAAATGCTTATAACTCCACAACTGTATTATCAAGGAAGTTGGAAATTGGTATGCTTCTTGTAGGGGCCAAATGTTTACATATTCTACAATATGACTCAGACAAATAAAAAACATGGCCGCCAGCAGCCAATCATATTTCAGCAAAATGGCTTTATAAATGGAGTGAAAATGATTGTATATTATTCAATGTTACCTGCTATTGTGAACTTCATCTAGGACTCCGTAGGTCAATAATTATCAAAGAAAAGTTGAACTTTAGTTATTTAGGGGTTTGCAATTATCATGTGGGGTTGACCAAGTGTATCCAAAAGCCTATAATTCCTAAAATCATTATTCGAACTTCTAAAACCTTTTTGGAGATTGGCTGCTTTATGGCTTTATAACAGTTCAAATGTAAAAAAAAATGTCCGCCATAACAATTATCCTGTTTCAGGATGGTTGAACACAAGACATCAGTCATATTTGACACTTAATAAATCTCACTAGTAAAACAAATGATGAGCCTGTAGTCAGAAAACTGCCTCGCGTAAATACAGTATTTAACATGTTTTTTATTTTGCACCATTTAACTTTGGTTTGCAAGCTCAAACATTTTCAAAATAAATATTTTGAACAGAATTGCTATTATACGCCATTCATCAAAACGAGGAGTACCCACATTATCATCATTTCAAAGATGCTGGAAACCTTATAATCATCCAATGACTCAAATAAAATAATTCAGACGTTCGGTTTATCATAACCTGACCTGAGAGAAGTCAAGATATATGAGGGTGTCTTTAACCATCAAGTTCTGTTCATACTGGGCTAACACGTGTACTGTCCATGGCTCAGAATTGACCGGAACAGTCTTCATGAAACACAGATACATATTAACACATTTATTGACACATTTTGTGTGTCAAAACTCTTGCAGAGTTACTGTCACATGTGAACTTTTGTTGTTAAAGACCTCAGTGAGATTAAATGTAAATTACATCATTCAATTTTTAAATAAAACAAGCAAATTAATTTTAACTTGCAATGACAAGTATAGCCTATAGGTGGCCTCAGTGTTCCCCTTATTCTTGCTTAATCTCTTCATGTCTAGATATTATCACAAGTTATGCATTTGGATGTGTATATATTTATGTTAATTATACATTATAAAAGTCACTTGATTTTTTTAAGTTTAGCCATTTTTGATTTGTCTAGCAAATTTGTTATTTTTTTTTATTTTAGTGGAAGAGGAAAAGTCACAAAATATTGATCAAATATTAAAATCGGTCCAAAATGACTGAACAGAAGTTGCGGGTTAATAAACGAGAAGATGTCCAGGTCAGATTTTACTACCGAAATCAAAAGAAAGAAATCGGAAATATTTTGCATAAAGAAAATAAAGCTGAGTGACTCCGGCCAGGTCTCCTTAGCAACCAAATTGGCCCGGTTGCTAGGGAGGGTCTGGGTATCTCGGCGAGTATTGACGCTGACTATCACACCTGGAGTCGCGAGTTTGAATCCAGGGCGTGCTGAGTGACTCCAGTCAGGTCTCCTTAGCAACCAAATTGGCCCGGTTGCTAGTGAGGGTAGAGTCACATGGGGTAACCTCCTCGTGGTCGCTATAATGTGGTTCTCGCTCTCGATGGGGCGCCTGGTGAATTGTGGATGCTGCGTTGGATGCGTGAAGCCTCCACACGTGCTACGTCGCCACAGTAACGCACTCAACAAGTCGCGTGATAAGATGCGCAGATTGACGGTCTCAGACGAAATCTGGTCTCCCGGATTGAGGCGAGTCACTACGCCACCACGAGGACTTAGAGCGCATTGGGAATTGGGCGTTCCAAATTGGGAGAATTTTTTTTACTGTTTTGTTATACTGTATTTGGTTATAAAATAGGCCTCATTTTCTTTATGCATACTTTTTAATTTTTTCGTCTGTTGATTTGGGAGTGAAATATGCCGTGGTCATTTCTTCATGCGATTCAACCTGTAATCGTTCGTCTAACATTTACATCCGTGCCGTCATTAATCACAGCTCCAATTGTTTTTTAATAGATTTGTGTTTTCTCTCCTTTGGTTTCTCCTCCTCGTCTTTCTCTTCTTTCTTTTGGACTTTCATCTCTTTCTCTTTTTTCCTCTTCAGTCTGTCTTTAGTCTCATCTGTGTCTCGTCTTCCTCGTCCTCTGCGCTGGCTGAAGTTCATCTCTCTTTTCTTCAGAAGTTTGGGGTCTGGGAGGGCTCGGTGTCGGAGGCTCCTGGAAACTCTCTCCCGAGTCGCTCTCTTTGATTTGCCTTCATCGTCATCATCAGCGACCCACCAGAACAGTGTGTCCCATAGAGAGATCTCAGGCTGTATAATACATACAGGTTTTCTTTAATGATGAACTTTTAGATCATAAAACTACTTTGTGTGTCCTTTATAATATACAGAACATACTCTGACAGCATGTGATTTCATGTCAAAATATATATTTCAATACCGTGTCAAAATACAGTAATAAACAGCAGCATTAAAATAAACATTTATCTTTAAAACAGAAGGCAAAGTTCCTTTAAGGCTGCACAGGGTTCAAGTGAATCAGTGAATTGTTTAGGGTAACTAGTTCATTTGCATGAAAGATCTGAACGAACCGATTCACTTGAATGTATCGGAGTTCACTACACTAAATATAAACTAATCAATTATTTTAACCGATTCATTCACATGAACTCTCCGAATGAACTGATTCACTCAAATGAATCGTAGTTCACAACACTAAATATAAACTAATCAATTATTTTAATCAATTCATTTACATGAACTATCCGAAAGAACCGATTCACTCAAATGAATCGTAGTTCACTACACTAAACATAAACTAATCAATCATTTTAATCGATACATTTACATAAACTGTCCGAAATAACCGATTCACTAAAATGAATCAGTTTACATCGCTAAATATAAACGAATCAATTATTTTAATTGATTCATTTACATGAACTCTCCGAATGAACCGATTCACTAAAATGAATCCGTTTACATGGCTAAATATAAACGAATCAATCATTTTAACCGATTCATTTATATGAACTCTCCAAAAGAACCCATTCACTAAAATGAATCGGAGTTCACAACACTAAATATAAACGAATCAATTATTTTAATTGATTCATTTACATAAACTGTCCGAAATAACCAATTCACTAAAATGAATCAGTTTACATCGCTAAATATAAACGAATCAATTATTTTAATTGATTCATTTACATGAACTCTCCGAATGAACCGATTCACTAAAATGAATCCGTTTACATGGCTAAATATAAACGAATCAATCATTTTAACCGATTCATTTATATGAACTCTCCAAAAGAACCCATTCACTAAAATGAATCGGAGTTCACAACACTAAATATAAACGAATCAATTATTTTAATTGATTCATTTACATAAACTGTCCGAAATAACCGATTCACTAAAATGAATCAGTTTACATCGCTAAATATAAACGAATCAATCATTTTAACCGATTCATTTATATGAACTCTCTGAATGAACCGATTCACTAAAATGAATCCGTTTACATGGCTAAATATAAACGAATCAATCATTTTAACCGATTCATTTATATGAACTCTCCGAATGAACCGATTCACTAAAATGAATCAGAGTTCAAAACACTAAATAAAAATCGATGAAACATTTTAATCGATTCATTTACATGAACTCTCCGAATGAACCGATTCACTAAAATGAATCCGAGTTCACAACACTAAATATAAACTAATCAATCATTTTAACCGATTCATTTACATGAACTCTCCAAAAGAACCTATTCACTAAAATTAATCGTAGTTCACAACACTAAATGAATCAATTATTTGAATCAAATCATTCACATGAACTGTCCGAAAGAACTGGCTCACTAAAATAAACGGAGTTCACAACACTAAATACAAACTAATCATTCATTTGAACTGGTTCATTCACTTAAAGTGTCCTAAAGAAACGATTCACTTAAATTATTCAGTTTTCCAGCCCTACATAAGAGGGTGAACCATTCAGGTGAGTGTTTGACTCCCTCGACTCCTTCGCTGCGTTCACAATATAATGTGATAAATTAAGCATTGTGTGATGCTACATCGCTACTCGCTGATGTTCACACTACTTATAAATCATAGTTTAGGTAGTTACTCCCCAACACTGTGTAAATTAAGGTTGTTGTTCTTGCCTCATGGGATGTTGCTCTCTCTCTCTTGATCAGCGTCTGTCTCTCGGCCAGTGTCACGAAATCTTCACTGACCTCCTTATGTCCCCTAAGTGCCTCTGAGTGATGAGAGAACATTAAATCAGTCATGATCATCTGACATGTAGCGTTTGGGTCTATTAATGCCAGTGAATGGTGCACATTTTCAAATTTGGTTTAAATTTTTTTTACATTTAAAGTTGCACTCATCATGAGATGAAGACTCTAGTCATATCGGTAACCTAATAAAATGGGGTAGGGGTGCCTTCATGGGGGCTGCCATTTTTGAATCACATGACCAGCTACTACTCACTTAATCTCAGTAAGCCTCTTGTTATTGGACAATCATGGCTGATTGTGAATACTACATTTCTACAAGGAGGCGGCGAGAACCGGCTTGACGATATAAATAATAGTTTAATGAAGAACTAAACAAAAATATAAACACACACAGGTGTCGGACAGCTGCCCGTAAATCTCTCTCACTGTCCCACTGCCATCTTCGGTCGGCCTTTATCCCTCTCTGAGGCTTGATTAGCCTGATTAGGGGCCGGGTGTGCGGAATCACGACCCCGCCCTCCTTCGTTCTCTCAGGTCGGGGAGCCCCCGGCAACACGTACACCACCCCCCCTTCCCTGGGGAGGGGCTTGCCTAACGCCCCGTCTGCCGCCAGGTCATCCCCGTCTACCTGGACGAGGGGAGGGAAAAATCGATCGTGGTAAATTAAGAAAAACATTTTAAAAAAGAGAGGGAAAGGCCAACAAGGAGCAGCAGTGGAAGAGAGAGAGACAGCTACGGCGTTCTCCGATACGCCGTATCTTGGTCTTCAGCCACTCCTCCAAAGAACGACAGCCGCGCCTCCCCGGACGGATCGGAGGCAGAACTCCGGCCCCTGGCAGACGGAATGCCCTGCCATGTTCTCAGTAAACAGAAGGCGTCTCCCCCGCCCCTGGCAGCGGTTCTCCCGCTCCAGGCAGTCGGCCAGGAGCCCCTCCCCGCTCGTGGTCAGCGGTCTCATATCCTGCTGCGTTTCAGCGGTTCTCCCGCTCCAGGCAGTCGGCCAGGAGCCCCTCCCCGCTCGCGGTCGGCGGTCTCATACCACACCGCATTTCAGCGGTTCTCCCGCTCCAGGCAGTCGACCAGGAGCCCCTCCCCGCTCGCGGTCGGCAGTCTCATACCCCGCCGTGTTTCAGCGGCTGGTAGGGGTCTCCTCCGGTTAGGAGCCCTTTCTCCCTTCGCGGTCGGCGGCCGGTCGTCCACTCTCAGGCGGCCAGGCGGATGTCCGCGGCTGCTCTGCTCTGACTCTACTTTGGCGCACCCCTCCTCCTTTCCGTATTTCGGCACAAGTGTAAAGGGGTTAATGGAAAGGAGGATCTATTGATTTTGAATGATGTTGCATCCACACCACTAGGTGTCACTCTATGTCCAAGATAACATGAACAGAAAGTTACCGAGTGCACCTTTAAGTGTACCATAACTGTAGAGATGAAATACAGCAAATCTGTGTTGACGATCATTAAATTGCATTATAATTAATCTGCATTTTTTTGGCCATTAGCCTGATATCTAGGTATCGGCATTAACTATTAATAAGCCATATTGGTTAAACACTAGTAATGACCAATTCAGTATGATTTTAAACATCGTGCTGGTATAATGATCTTCTGTGGACTTGCCGTTTATTCTCTGTAACGTGCAGCTCAGCAGCAGGATTGTTATGACCAATAACAGACATCGGTTCAGTGTCACGCCCTCCCACGGCGTCTCGATCTGAGACAGATTCTGAATGGACAGAGTTTTACGTAAAGACGCTGGAGAGAGGATGAAAGATGGAGAGAAACAAAGAGAAGATTAAACACGGGTGGGTCATTCTACAATCACCGTGGCATTTACAGCTGATTTTGCTTTATAAAAATAAATGTAAAAATCTTTGTTTTCACGTACTGGCACTGGAGAGAGGATGTTCGCGAGGAACACTCTTCGGAACCTGCTGGACTATTGGAGCTTCCTGAAGAGGACAGAAGATTTATTCATGGAACTGTGAAGTGTGAGTTAGAGGTCATGTTAAATTGGTTTAGCCCTTTGAATAATGTTCAGCTGTCATGTGATGTCACACTCACCTCTCGCACCCTCCTCTGAGCATACATCTCTATAAATCTCTATAGAATGACAGACAGACAGACAGATAGACAGACAGACAGACAGACAGACAGACAAAGGAAGACAGACAGACAGACAGACAAAGGAAGACACAGACAGACAGATAGATAGACAGACAGACAGACAGACAGACAGACAAAGGAAGACACAGACAGACAGACTGATAGATAGATAGACAGACAGATAGAATGACAGACAGACAGATAGATAGATAGATAGATAGACAGACAGACAGACAGACAGACAGACAGATAGATAGACAGACAGACAAAGGAAGACACAGACAGACATATAGATAGATAGATAGTTAGATCATAATTTTTTTAATTAGGGGGAAGGATTAAAAAAACCTTACCAAAACTTTATAGAACTAGTGTCTAAAAAATATCATTTTTTCCTGATTAACAGTTTTTGTTGATTCAAACAATTAACAAAGAAAATTTATTGAATTTTTCACAGAATCCAAATGTAACCCCCATTATTCCCTTTCCCCCCTCCCAATCCCCAACCCCACCCTGACCCCCACGTCACACATAAAACTGTGGAAATAAAATACCCAAATACTTAAAAAATCCGTTATCGGGCAATACACTGTCAGAGCCAAAGCTTCGGATTTAGACCAATTAACTCTGTATCCTGAGAACTTAGAAAAAGAATTAATAATTCTGTGGAGGCAAGACATAGATCTCGTAGGGTCAGAGATGAATAATAAACCCATACCTCCCGCCACTACCCCTGGAAAATCATCTACCTTATCATGGCTGCTAATGGTTCCAGGGCAAGACAGAATAATAATGTGGAAAGAGGGCAACACTGCCGGGTGCCCCTATCCAGAGTAAAATAATCTGAAATTAATCCATTCGTTTGTACCGCCGCTATCGGGTGTCTATAAAGTAATTTAACCCATCCAATAAAAGTATTCCCGAACCCGTATATTTCCAAAATCTTAAAAAGATAATCCCATTCTACCATATCAAACGCCATTTCGGTGCCAACTGAGAAGTAGCGATCATTCTCCACTGACCACATGATATTGATGAAACACCTAATGTTATCAGAAGAGCTACGGCCCGAATAAACCCCACCTGATCAATATGTATAAGAGATGTCATAACGTAATCGGTTAACCAACATTTTTGACAATATTTTTACGTCTAGCTGAATCAGGGAAATTGGACGATAGCTTTTACACTCGCTTGGATCTTTGTCCGTTTTGAAAATCCGACTGATCTGGGCATGTGTCATGGTTGGCGGAAGCTTTCCATTCTTTAATTATTCTGTATAAATTCTGTATAAATATAAAATGATTCTTGCCTGTAAACAAGACCTTAATTACCTCACCTAGCTCCTCCAAGGTTATCTCAGAATCAAGAGAATTTTTTTGCTCAGTCGTCAGTTTTGGGAGATCTAATGGTTCCACAAAGTTTCTAATATCCTCTTCAGTAGACGAAGATGTGGAACTATAAAGATCAAGATAGAAATATTAAATATTAAAAGCATTATTAATATCAATGGCTGAGTTAAATATTTCACCACCAGTAGATGAGGGGAATGGTAGAAAAAGACTCTCTCTGTTTAATACATATAGCCATATGCTTCCCTGCTTTGTCCCCCGACAGAAAATATGACTGTCTTGTCCTGAATAGCCAAAACTCCACCTTCTGTGACAAAATAGTATTATATCTGCATTCCAAAGCGGGTCAATTATCTGAGGCCATCAGACAACATTCGGCTCTTCAGCTGTGCCTTGGCACTTTTAATATTCCCTTACAATTCCACGAGTTCTCATGCTTTGGATTATTTGGTGAAAGCGGCATACTGTATGATCCGGCCCTAAGAACGCCTTAAGTGCATCCCAAGCCACGCGCTCAGAGGATACTGAGGACCAGTTGATCTCCATATAAACATTGATTTCAGCCTTTAACATTTGTTGGAATTCAGGATTATGCAAGAGGGATACATTAAAGCGGCAACTATATGATTTCTTTTTCTCTGTATGAGGCAACACCTCTAAACTCACCAGGGCTTGATCTGAGACTAAAATGTTTCCAAATGAGCAATCAGTGACAGATGAAATTAGGGACTGGCCGTGGCTACTCTGTTGGGATGGATGGTAGTGGCGAGGACTCTACTTTGGCGCACCCTTCCTCCTGTCTGGATTTTGGCACCAGTGTAAAGGGATTCATGGAAAGGAGGAGGTGAGAACCGGCTTGACAATGTATCTATTCTAGAGTAAATCTTATGGACTGATGAAAAAAATGTGTAGTCCCTACCAGATGGGTTTAAAAGTCTCCAAATATCTGTAAGACCAAGATTTTTTACATATCCTGTGAAGCATCAATGTTGCTCTAGTGGGATTATACACTTTTGCAAGGACTGAGTCCAACAAAAGATTAAAGTCTCCTTCCAATATTATATCATGAGGGGTGCCAGCAGCTTGCAACATCCCTTCAAGATCTATAAAAAAGCCCTGATCATCGACATTTGGTGCATAAATATTAGCCAAAATAAGACTTTGTCCCTGAATTTCAGTTGTCCCCCAATTTCTTTTCACTCTGTTTGAGACATTTGAATTCATGTTTACTTCTCAATGTAATGACTCCCCTGCTCTTACTCGAGCCAGCACTAAAGAAAACATGTCCACCCCATATCTTCCCAAAGTTTCCAGCTTCCTGCGGAGAAATGTGCATTTCTTGAAGAAACACTATATCATATTTCTTACGCTTAAGAAAAGAAATAACCTTCCTCGTTTTTATGGGGTGCCCCAACCCATTCACATTCCACGTGGAGAGAGATTTTGACAGTTTTACAGTACTGTGCAAAAGTCTTAGGCACTTAAGGAGTTTCACAAAAGCATTAAGATGGTTATTTATATCTTCAGCTTTAGTGTGTCAATAAAAGATTAGAATAGAAGAACAGGGAGCCCTGCAACAGATGTCATGACCCCCACAAAACCCCCCACTGAACATCGAATCAGTCTGGGATTACATAAAGAGACAGCCGAAATAGATAGAAGAACTGTGGAAAATTCTCCAAGAAAGTTGGAATATCCTATCTCCAACAACCAAGAAAAACTGTGTCCAGGTGTACCTAGGATCATTGGTGCTGTTTTAAAGGCAAAGGTGGTCACGGTGATTTCGCTTTATGTTTACTGGACTTTGTATGACATTAAGTGATAAATGAAAACTATTCATGTCATTATTTTTGAAGACATTCTCACGACAGGGCTGGACCGGTAATCTGGTGGACCTGCACACTTTGGGGTCGTTCAGGGGCGGAGAGTCCATTGGGAGAACCGATTGGTCGTCCGCGAAATGGGGCAAATGGGCCACAATAAGCTAGTTAGCCACCGTGTGAATAAAAACGGACCACAAAACGGTGCTGCGATATGCATAAAGTACAGCAACTTTTGGCGAGCTGAGGCATGTGAATGTTTTACGGCCATCCTTAGCATCTATTCTCAATTTGGCCAGGAACATCATTGCAAAAGCGACCTTCCGTTGATGTAAATGTTTCTTGCATTCCTTGAATCGATCACGTTTCTTTCTTGTCGAGTTCTTTTCTGGGAACAATGCTGTGGTTCTTCCGAGAAAGCCTTCCTTTACTCCTCGACCTCACGTAACACAAGATCTTTATCGGATGTTCTCAGAAATTTGGCCAGAATTGATCGGGGCCGGTCTCCCTCAGCAGATCGCCGAGCCGGAACCTTGTGAGCTCGCTCGATTTCCAGCTTATGGCCGACTATGTCAAGCAGACTTGGAAAGAGCCTATCCAGGAATTCCACCATATTCTGTTTCTCCCACGATATGGACGTTATTCTGCCGGCTACGGTTTTCCATGTCCTCCAACTTCTCCCAGACATGCTCCGAATCCACCTTGGTCGCTAGCGGATTAGCAGATATTTCCCTCTCCGATGACTCCAGATAATCGATCCATTTCTCAACATCCCCCACTCCAGTCTCCATGGCAGTGATCAATCGACATATCACAGCAAGATCCTCCAAGTCAGCAACAACCTTCGTCAGCATTGCTGACATTTTCTACACCTCTCGCCGCGTTTCCCGCATCTCTCCAACCAAATCAACTCCCTGGCCCATGGCCTGCTCATGGGTGTCAGCTTGGTAAATGGTCTGCACTTATAATAGTGCCTTTTTTTAACCTTAGAGGTCACCAAAGCCCTTTACACGGCAGGCGCTAGCCTGCCATTGGGAGCAACTTGGGGTTCAGTGTCTTGCCAAAGGACACTTCGGCACGTGGAATCGAACCACCAACCCTGCGATTAGCTGCCGACCCACTCTACCAACTGAGCCACAGCCGCCACACAGCCCAGCTTGAGTGTCTTTTAATGAACAGTTATGGATCAGAGTGTATCGAATCTCACCGGTTTATGTCATTAAAAGTGATAAAACTAGTTCACCCATCCGAACCTCACATGGCGTCACATGACTCCTCCTAAAAATAACATAACACTTAAACTCCCTGTATATCTCTGCTTTAATGCCCCTTAGAAATGTCTTATGAGGGTTTTGAACCGTACAGGTGTTGCCTCTTTAATGTCCTCCGGTTGGGAACAAATCCTATAAAATCTCATGAGATTTAACATACATATACAATGATATATACTGTAGAATGATTATTAGAATATAAGGCTTGTTTGTCTAGTAATCGTGTGGAAAGTCTAAAGAATAAAGAAAGATATGCAGCAAGAGAGCAGTCTGATTGTGTGCTGGTTGGTGTCATATTGCTCATGTCAGTCAGGGCCATTCTGTTGTATTATTAGACACACTGTTCACTTTGACACCACAAATAGTGTTGATGCTTTCAGCTCTGATCTTAATTTAGCAGAAAGAGAGAGAACTTTGTTTCAAAGACATCTTGACCCCTGACCACAGAGTAGAAATATGTGCATGTCCATCGTGTCCCTTTTGTTTTATCAATTCTGAAACAATGTCTTACCTGTTCGACTTCCTGTTCGCGACTGTCTCAGAGGTTTCAGTGAAGGAACTTCGGGGAGTGGTTTACAGAGTTCTTCCTCAAATGTCTCAAAGGAGCTTTCGTCCATCACTCAACTGATGGAGAGATGAAAGGTGATTATATAAAGCTGGTGTCCTCGTAAAACTCCAGGTGTAATGAGTTAGTTTCAAACAACAAATGTAGTTGTTACATGTCACACAGTGGCGGTAGGATAAAGAGATTTTGAAATGCTTCATACGGTGAAGTGTCCACGTTCAGAAAGAACGTGGACACTTAAATCACTCTTAAGAGTCCAATATTTTCTGATCACAAATGTCCCCTTGTGTCCGAATAGTCTTAAAATAGGCACACGGTTCGGTCAGATAGCATCGGACTTTCTAATAACTTCATCTTTGACCCCTGTATTGCTGAGGCTTACCTGCATGGAGGTGAACAGGAGACCCGCAGAGGAGCAGTTACAGAGTGACGCTTCAGGGAGAGCACTGACCAATGAGTCACTCACACACACACACACACACACACACACACATACACATGACAGCCATGCACAGGTGCAGCACAAAAAAAAGGAAACAGAAAGCACTGAAGCCGTGCCACTGCAGGACGCTGATAATTCCCATTGGCACTCATGGACTGCTGAGATGGCATGTGATGAATGAAAGAGTTGATGACTGTAGGGAGGGGGATCTTGCACTCCAAAAAATTATTTCTCACCACGTGCCCCACCGAGAGCAAGAACCACATTATAGCGACCACGAGGAGGTTACCCCATGTGACTCTACCCTCCCTAGCAACCGGGCCAATTTGGTTGCTTAGGAGACTTGACTGGAGTCTAATACCCCACGAGGAGGTTACCCCATGTGACTCTACCCTCCCTAGCAACCGGGCCAATTTGGTTGCTTAGGAGACTTGACTGGAGTCTAATACCCCATGAGGAGGTTACCCCATGTAACTCTACCCTCCATAGCAACCGGGCCAATTTGGTTGCTTAGGAGACTTGACTGGAGTCTAATACCCCACGAGGAGGTTACACCATGTGACTCTACCTTCCCTAGCAACCGGGCCAATTTGGTTGCTTAGTAGACTTGACTGGAGTCTAATACCCCACGAGGAGGTTACCCCATGTGACTCTACCCTCCCTAGCAACCGGGCCAATTTGGTTGCTTAGGAGACTTGACTGGAGTCTAATACCCCATGAGGAGGTTACCCCATGTAACTCTACCCTCCATAGCAACTGGGCCAATTTGGTTGCTTAGGAGACTTGACTGGAGTCTAATACCCCACGAGGAGGTTACACCATGTGACTCTACCCTCCCTAGCAACCGGGCCAATTTGGTTGCTTAGTAGATTTGACTGGAGTCTAATACCCCACGAGGAGGTTACACCATGTGACTCTACCCTCCATAGCAACTGGGCCAATTTGGTTGCTTAGGAGACTTGACTGGAGTCTAATACCCCACGAGGAGGTTACCCCATGTGACTCTACCCTCCCTAGCAACCGGGCCAATTTGGTTGCTAAGGAGACCTGACTGGAGTCACTCAGCACGGCCTGGATTCAATCTCATGACTCCAGGTGTGATAGTCAGCGTCAATATACCCAAGTGCCCCCGCCAAATTATCTTTTAATATTCCGAGTGTTACTCATCGCAAATAAATATTTACTGGTAAAAATTCCAATTACAGATCTGTACAATTCAATATTTGCTCGTAATTTGTTTCACATCAGCCTAGTTTCCGTCCACCTTTCGTGCTGTTTCGTGCTGGACAAAGTGAAAATGTGAAAAATAAAAATGCAACATTTGCCGCCTTCTGCCTGTTTCCATTCAAATGGGCTTTTATGGATAATAATGGTGTGTGTGATGACGTCATGCGTAATAAAACTCTTTGTCGCGTAAGGTTTGGTTTATCTGCCCTGAAGCCGTTTCCATTCAGAAATGTGTTTATCGCTAATTCATCTCCAGATGTCCCTGATGTTCTCCTCTGAAGTTTGGGTAAAATGGGATTATTGAGACAATTCAGTGAAATTATCCAGTTTACTGTTTAATAAACAAATAAAAGCAATCAGAAGAGGAATTGCACTAGTGAGCTGTTCCCTTCTGATGGGACTGTAATATCGGTCCTGATGTTGCGCCTATCGCAGGTTGCCATCGGTTACGACCCGAAAGCGGATCGTCATGACCCTGTTCGAGCTGCAACCTGCACCAAGCACTGGGGGAAACTTTCAGTCTTAATATATCAGGATCATCAATGGACGTGTTTCTGAAATATAGCTATAAACATATATATTTTTTTCGTTTGGTAATTCATTTTTTTAATTTCATGTTTTTTTCATTTGATAATTTATTGAATTTAATACAGGGAATTTTGCCGGCATTTTTTCAAAAGTAAAACTAAACAATAATTTAATAGAATTGGGCTTTAAGTGTTACAAAGGAACAAAATAAAAACAAAGCACTGATGATTTTCTCCTAGTATTGTGTGTTTATTCTTAATTTAATCTTAATTCTTAAATTTTATGCACACAAATGATGTTTTTTGTATTGTGGAATAATTCGGTGACTGTCGTCTATTATTGTGAATAATGTGCAAAAGCATCTTTAATAAATAAACGGATGATTACAGCGATTAAATGAATCACAAACAGTGTTCGTTTATTAGTTCTCCTTGTGCTTGTTGATGACCGGTGCATGATACGAGATATTAGTGTTGCACTCCTGGAAGTGTCACAGATCGGATCAATATCCCGTAAAGATCAATCCATAATCACGTACAATACATGATCTTTCAATACTGTCGTTATGGTAACAGGCTAACGTCATGTGACACTACATTTTTGCGTTAATGCCGATTTTATCGACAAAAAGTGTTTCCGAACCAGTTTTTTCACGACATTTGATGTATCGACACAGAGTTTATGCACTTGAGTTAAACGGAAAAATATGATGTCGACATTTGTGACATTTTAGCGATAACGTGTGTTTTCGTCAGCTTCATTTTGATGCACTAAAAACTTTTTCCGCACTGTCCTTGGTTGGAAACGTAGTTATTGACTCCCGTTCATTTTTTGAGAAAAGAGACCTACCATCCAATTTGTACTAGGACGAATTCCAATTAGAGAGTTCTGTAATTGCATTTCTACTAATAAAAATGAACATTAATGATAAGTTTAATAAATGTACTACTTTAATACTAGTAAAACGGCAAATTCAGAGCTCTGTCTGCAGTTTTACTAGTAAAAAGCAACAATAAAGCTCATTAATTGCAACTCTTACAAGTAGAAAATGTATTCTAGAGCTCTCTAATTGAAATATTACTAACAGAAATACACTTACAAACATTGGCGGATTTATGTATGGGCGATGGGGTGGCATTGGGTGCTTGTCACGGGCGGCACTGACCCCATCACCCCTGGAGTCGTGAGTTTGAATCCAGGGTGTGGTGAGTGAATCCAGTCTGGTCTCCTAAGCAACCAAATTGGCCCGGTTGCTAGGCAGTGTGGAGTCACATGGGGTAACCTCCTCGTGGTTGCTATAATGTGGTTTTCGCTCTCGGTGGGGCGTGTGGTGATTTTTGCGTGGATGCCGCGGAAACACTCGCTACGTCTCCATGGTAACGTGCTCAACAAGTCACGCGATGAGATGCACGGATTGACGTCTCAGACGCAACTGAGATTCGTCCTCCGCCATCCGGATTGTCACTACGCCAGCACGAGCGCATTGGGAATTGGGCGTTCCAAATTTGGGACAAAAAGTCCCAAATAATAAATGTATTTGCCTTTGTGTAAGAACAATACAGTTTGGTTGAAATGTGTTGACCCTCTTCTGTGTAATTTTGATATGTGCTCTCTAGATATGACTCGGGTCACTCCTACAATGTAAGTCTATGGGGTTTGAAGCACACCTCTAATGATTTGAGGGGTCATATATGTCTCTAATGGGACCACTTACATACTGTTAGTCTAACAACACAATAAAGACCATTTCAAAGAGAGAGAAGCTACCACAAGAGGGCACTATAACTCCTTAAACCACTGGGTGATCAACAAATCTGACCTAAATTCGATTGTGAGTTCAATTAACACCCACTGATACAGTATGAAGAATTCACATGTTTCTATTGATCATGGGATAAATATTGGAGGGGTTGTACTTGCTTGTTTTGATTATTAGGGGGGTTACCTCCCCCCCATCGCACCTGGAGTATTCGCCCATGGGTATAGATGATTTAGAAAATAAAATTGGGCTTCAGTGTAATTTGTTCATGTCTGGTCTTTCTCATGGAAATAGCTGCACCATCATCATCATCATCATCATCATCCTCAGACTGACAGGTAAAGTGTCTGTCTCTTCTTGAAGGTGAGACAGACTGACAGTGTGTCTGACAGCAGCGGACGGAGAGCTCTTGGCTGTCTGCTCTCATTACACTGCTTGTAAAGAGAGAGAGACAGTTTTTCAGATGTTACAGAAGTGGAAATGGCGTCTCGCTGTGACCTTCACAGCACTGAGCGCGTTCTTGCCGTCAGTAATGTGTTTTAGCGCCTGATGTTAATATATGCTGCTTCAGGGGGGAGAAATGATGGGTTTATACTGGAAGACAAGCATGAAATCATCAGTGGGTCTTTGTAAAAACAGTGAATGTTCATATGTGACTGGCCATTTCACAGACACTTGCTCTTTCAATAATAATAATAATAATTATACAATTATTAATAATGCAAAAATCAGGGGTCTGGGTATCTCAAGTGTATTGACGCTGACTATTACAGTCGTGAGTTTGAATCCAGGGCGTGCTGAGTGACTCCAGCCAGGTCTCCTTAGCAACCAAATTGGCCGGTTGCTAGGGAGGGGAGAGTCACGTGGGGTAACCTCCTCGTGGTGGTGATTAGTGGTGCTCTCAATGGGGCGTGTGGTGAGTTGTGTGTGGATCGTGGAGAGTAGCATGAGCCTCCACATGCTGTGAGTCTCCGTGGTGTCATGCACAACGAGTCACGTGATCAGATGCGCAGATTGACGGTCTCAGACGTGGAGGCAACTGAGACTCGTCCTGCACCACACGGATTGTGACGAGTAACTGCGCCACCATGAGGAACTACTAAGTAGCGGGAATTGGGCGTTCCAAAATTGGGAGAAAATTGGATGAAAAAAAAAATACAAATTAATAATGCAAAGTATAAAGTATTGTGTAAATGGTGTAAACAGCTTATATTGGTGGGTTCTTTTTAGGAAACTATCATCTGTGTGTTATGCATTTATTTTATTTTAAATGGTTGTATTTTGGGTCATTTGCCTGGTCAGAAATTGATGTGGACTCGGGGCAAAAATGCCCCAAAATGCTAAATGTAGGGGCAAAAACAAATGTCCTAAGATTTCCCTCTTGACATCAATTTTTTAAATATTTTATTCTAAGCTTATACATGTAATCACAACATTTGATTTGATGCTGATTAAATTGATTGGTAACAACCTTACTGAATTACTTTTGAATTGATGTCTATACATTTATTCAAGTCAAGAATTTTACATAATAGGGCGATGCAGTCGTTTTTATAAAATGCCCTCATAAAAGTAAAAAATGCCCCTAAAAATCTGATCCGGTGGGATCTGATTTTATTATGCCCCAGGATAAAAAAATAAAGGTATATTCCTGATTTAACACAAGTTAATCTCAATCATCAGCATTTGCGGTGTAATTACCACAAAAATTAATTTCGACTCGTCCCTCCTTTTCTTTAAATCTGGGTTCCAGTGAGACACTTACTATGGAAGTCAATGGGGTCAATGGAAGTCAATGGAAGTCAGTGGGGTCAATGGAAGTCAGTGGGGTCAATGGAAGTCAATGGGGTCAGTGGAAGTCAATGGAAGTCAATGGGGTCAGTGGAAGTCAATGGAAGTCAGTGGGGTCAATGGAAGTCAATGGACGTCAATGGAGGTCAATGGAGGTCAATGGAAGTCAATGGACGTCAATGGGGTCAATGGAAGTCAATGGAAGTCAATGGGGTCAATGGAGGTCAATGGAAGTCAATGGAAGTCAATGGGGTCAATGGAGGTCAATGGAAGTCAATGGGGTCAATGGAAGTCAATGGAAGTCAATGGACGTCAAAGTCAATGGGGTCAATGGAAGTCAATGAAGTCAATAGGGTCAATGAAAGCCAATGGACGTCAAAGTCACTGGAGGTCAATGGAAGTCAATGGAAGTCAGTGGGGTCAATGGAAGTCAATGGACGTCAAAGTCAATGGAGGTCAATGGAAGTCAATGGGGTCAATGGAAGTCAGTGGAGGTCAATGGAAGTCAATGGACGTCAATGAGGTCAATGGAAGTCAATGGGGTCAATGGAAGATAATGAAGTCAATGGGGTCAATGAAAGCCAATGGAAGTCAGTGGGGTCAATGGAAGTCAATGGGGTCAATGGAAGTCAATGAAGTCAATGAAGTCAATGGGGTCAATGGGGGTCAATGGAAGTCAGTGGGGTCAATGGAAGTCAATGGGGGTCAATGGAAGTCAATGGAAGTCAGTGGGGTCAATGAAAGTCAATGGAAGTCAATGGGGTCAATGAAAGTCAATGGAAGTCAATGAAGGTCAATGGAAGTCAATGGGATCCATTTTTGGAGGGTTTAAAGTCAGAAATGTGAAGTTTATAATTTTATAAAAGCACTTTCATTCTTCTGTTAAAACTTGTGTATTACTTGAGTTGCAAATGTTTTTCAATTTGTTTAAATAGTCATTTTTGCAGGATTGCGGCATTACGTTGTCATGGCAACGAAGTAAAATTGTCTATCTTTCCACAGATGTGGTCAGTAAGTGATTTAATGACAGTAAAATCATGTTAACACACATATTGTTTATGTCTTGTGTCTATACTTGTGAAACAGTATTTTAATGTTTACAGATTTTTTGGTAACCAACATTATGACACAAATGCTGTCGATTGAGCTGAACTTGCAATAAACCGGGAATATTCCTTTACATGGTTCAAACAGAGTTCAGTTTATCTTCAATATTTCCTCGGTCAACGGGTTTGACAGAAGGTGTGACATTTCATGGTTTAGAAATGACAGGATGTAAGGTTTGATTTCTGGAGCGTTGACTACATACAGCTCCATCCACAATATCTCACTGGGTTTAAATCTATTTAAAGGGGTAGTCAGGTTGTTCCTTTTGCACACCTGAGCGATCTGTTATAGTCTGAAGCAGGAACAAATGAACTTCAGAGTCTTGAAGGTGTTTGTGGCCTCTCAGAGCCCCCTGCGAGGGTTTAGTAGAGGGTAAAAAAGTGGGCTGATGCCGCCCTGGGCATCCCCGTGCCCTATATACACCACCATCACACAACTGAAGGAACAGCAGGTCTGTGCTGTGTGATGTCCTGTTTTATTCTCTGTGAGAAGTGACACTATTCTTTGTTCTTCATAAAGGACACAAGCTGAGCTCAATGTAGATTTAAAGGGACAGTACACCCAAAAATGACAATATTTACTCACCCTTGTGTCATCCCAGATGTGTGACTTTCTTTCTTCTGCAGAACACAAATGAAGATTTTTAGAAGAATATTTCAGCTCTGTAGGTCCATACAAT
>NC_068281.1:1705173-1735173 GCF_025860055.1 Xyrauchen texanus
GCGGCGGCTCATTTTAGCTTATCGACGCCGGTTTCAGCGGTCAATAGAGCGGCCCGTTTCGCGGCCGACACAGTTGACAGCTCGGTTCTCCCAATGGCCAGTCTGCCCCTGATTGGCGCCAAAGTGCGTCGGACCACCGGGAAAATGCATGGTATGCCAGATTACCAGTCCAGCCCTGCTCACCATGCACGCATGGACTGAAAGAAAGGCACATAGGCAGATATACCACGTAAAGATACAGACAAAGATAAAGACCATACAGACAGACCAGTGGGCTCATAAAAAAGTCTTGCATGTGTTTGAAAGTTCACAGCTGTGCTTGAGAGATTCACATCATCCTTTACATGTGTTTGACTGAGTGGGTGATGTGAGTGTTTTACGAATGCATCTGCAGTGGCCACACACACACAATGAAGTGGACTCCTCACTGTTTGACCTTGCTTGGAAAATTTTAAATTGCACGTGGACCGTGGGAGTTTTGTCATGTTTCTGTCAGTGGATTTGCTTGAAATAAAAGATTACATTGTCAGGCATCTCACCGGGCACTCATCTGGCCTCTGTGTGCAAAGAATATTATTGCTACAAAGAATGTTAAGCAGCCACATCTTGACATGTGATTCAACATGCAGCCCTGCTGTACAAGAAACATATTGATATTACTGAACTGCCTGACAACCGGCAAAATGACATTTACAGTTTGACTGTCATCACACCAGAAGGATGCACATAGAAACTAGATTATGTGATTGGTTTTTTGCCCATGCACTAACCACTGGTGGTTGCAAAGGCATTTTGAATGGTATGGCTGAACGACCCGCCCCCTCCCTCTCGTCATTGTCCGCCCTCACCATCCTTCAGCCAGGCTCACAACACGAGTGGGCAGGAGAGAGAAGAGATGCATAATTAATTAGCCTTGTTAAGGCAGTGGGAAACGTGGCACACCTAAGATGTGTTAAGCCTTGTCACCGCTGCCATATAAACGTAGAGCGTGCCTATTCTCAGGAGGCCCAGATTCTGTTCCCTCACAGATCCAGGAGCTGAGCGGGGTGGGTTCCAGCGAATTAGATGCATGCCTGATCCACATCCCCGGACCCCCGGCGTGAATTAGAAGTGATGCTGGTGGTTTAAAGCACGTGTCACGGCCGACGGGCACTTTCCCCTTACACACAGCGGCCCTGGGAAGACAGGCCACCGAGGAAGCCGTCGCCCCATGTGCCACGGACCAATGAGGGGTGCATGTGTGGACGCCGGACCCCGCCTACGTCCTGGATCCTCCTCTGCACGCTCCCCATTCTACACGATGCCCCCTTTCACCGTGAAGACAACAGATTCCCCTTTATTATGGACACTTTCTCCCTTGGATACTATTTTCCCCATTAATGAACAATTTATGTTTATTTTTAATTTCAATAAATGCCTCTCCAAGGCTTAACGCCACCCCTACTCTGTCTGACTCTTGCTCACCCCGCCACAGTGGTGTAGAATGTGGGCAATTTGTGGGCAGAGAAGGTACAGTTGGGCACCAATGGTGAAGTCACTCTCCCTCTCGCTCTCCGGATTGATGGAAAGCCTGGAGTGGGACGGAAGAAACACGTGGACAGCCTTCCTGCCGCAGCCAAGGGTAAGTGGCATTTAATAAGCATTTACCCTGTGGTTGGTTGAGGCTGTCACATTAATAAGTGTTTTTCTCTGTTCCCACCTGGTTGCTGGCCCGCAGAGGTATCCCCAATAGCCCACTCCAACCGTAGGGCCTGGTTGAGGAAGTAGCCTTCCTGCGTGGGTGGCGAGGAGGGTGTACCTCCGGTTCTGGAATCTGTGTCCGGATAGGAGCATGGTAAGAGGTGCTGACAGGGCGAAGATTAGGGAGAGGGATGTGGCAGAACGACCCACCCCTCCCTCTCGTCATCGTCACCCCACCGCTGAGGGACATCCTTCAGCCAAGCTCACGATGGGAGTGGGCAGGAGAGACAAGAGGTGCATAAATAATAAGCCTCCGTTTAGGCAGCGGGGAACGGGGCACACCTGATGTGTGTTTGGCCACGTCACCACTGACAAATAAACGTAGAGCATGCCTCCTCTCAGGAGGCCACATTCTATCTCCTTGTGTGCACACACTGGCATCCTCACAGATCCAGGAGCAGAGCAGGGAGGGTCCCGGTCGAATTAGAGATGTGCTGAACCTGCATCCCTGGCGTGAATTAGATGTGATGCTGGGGGATTGAAGCACACGTGGCAGCCAAAAGCACGAATACCGAGCTGCTTTCTCCTCACACACAGCGGCCCTGGGAAGACAGGCCACCGAGGAAGTCGCCGCCCCATGTGCCACAGACCTATGAGGGGAGCATGTGCGGCTGCCGGATCCCAACCATGTCCTGGATTCTCCATAATTCAAGATACCCCCTTTTTTGAGGATGCCAGATTCCTTTTTGGAAACTTCTCTCCTTGGATACTATTTCCCCCAGTTATGAACATTTTATGTTTATTATTACTTTCAATTAAATAAAAAAAAAAACTGTGTTTTTTTCCACTGGTCAAACTAAACATAAAACTTACAACATTTTGAGTATGCATCTACCATGATCAAGAACATTCTACCCATCCAAGGACCAGCGTAATCAATGTGAATCCTTCCCCACGGTTGCTCTGGCATCTCCCACAGATGCAGTGGCGAGTTCGCCGGAGCGTTTCTGTTCTCCTGACAGAACCAATGCTTCCACCTCTGCATCCAAGTGTGGCCACCACATAAAGCTTCGTGCCAGGTCTTTCATCCTGGTAATTCCCAGGTGGGTTTGGTGTAGCTGTCTTAGAAGAGCCGCACGGCCCAGAGGTGGAATCACTACATGGGCCCCCCACAACACACAGCCTTCCTGTATGCCAAGTTCATCCTTTTTTACATATGGCTGAAAAGATGGGTCCTCCAACTTCTTGGGCCAAACTCTAAGGACATATTCCCTCACTTTTGCCAAAACAGCATCTTTGTCTGACCATTTCCTCACTTGTTCTGCTTTTACTAGAGGCACATCATTTTCTTCCAGCAGCAGAAACCCTCTCTTCCTCCGCTGGAGTCTCCACTCCTTCCATTTACACTTATACATTTGGCAGATGCTTTTATCCAAAGCGACTTACAGTGCACTTATTACAGGGACAATCCCCCCGGAGCAACCTGGAGTTAAGTGTCTTCCTCAAGGACACCATGGTGGTGGCTGTGGGGATCGAACCAGCAACCTCCTGATTACCAGTTCAGTGCTTTAGCCCACTACACCACCACACCACTCTTCCATCAATGGCAGCCTAGTTTAGAGTATTTGTTTCCTCCTGCCTACTGGATACTGCTCTCCACTAGATGCACTGTGAGTTTGTAATCCCCAGAAATTCGGATAGAACCATCAGGTATCCTGACTGGATCAATGGGAGCTGCCCACTCTGCAAACTGGTACTGGTTCAATGACCTTGTCTTCCACCAGCCTCTGGAGTTCTCGCTCTACCAGTGGTCTAACAGCATATGGCACTCGCCTTGGCTTGTAGAATCGTGACTGGGCCGCGGGGTTGACGTGAATCTTATCTGTTGTGCCTTTAAGTTGACCCAACTCTTCTTTGAACACCTCAGAGTGTCTCTCCAATACGTCAGCCAACTTAAGTGCTTGTACATTTGCTACTTTATTTACCAGCTGAGGCATTTACATTTACATTTATGCATTTGGCAGACGCTTTTATCCAAAGCGACTTACAGTGCAATTATTACAGGGACAATCCCCCCGGAACAACCTGGAGTTAAGTGCCTTACTCAAGGACACAATGGTGGTGACTGTGGGGTTAGAACCTGTGACCTTCTGATTAACAGCCCTGTGCTTTAGCCACTACACCACCACCACTCCGGCAACAAACAAAATTAGGCCCCGCCCCCTCCACAACAATTTATTGCCAGTCTCTTCTCTATATTCTGGCTCTGCACTGCCACTGTAGCCATTCCCAGCACCTCCATGAAGTTTCAGCTTCAGATGGCAAGGGCACAATTCTGGCATGCAGAGCTTCCACATAAGGCGCTAGCCTGCCATTGGGAGCAACTTGGGGTTCAGTGTCTTGCCCAAGGACACTTCGGCATGTGGAGTCATGTGGGCCGGGAATCGAACCGCCAACCTTGTGATTGGCAGCCGAACCCCTCTACCAACTGAGCCACAGCCGCCCCGGAGACACATTGTAACCATATAACAACACAGCTTTCTTTTTATCGGCATCCTCGATACCATTTGCTTGGAAAAAACAATCCATAATTTCGATGTACTCCTCCTATAATTGTGACTCACTATCAAATGGACTCACCATTCAGGGCAGGACTGGGAAGAGAAATCGGCCCGGGATTTTACATAGCAACAGGCCCAAAAGTTGAGCGGGGGGGTGTTTGCTGTACTTTTCTGGATATCGTGGTACCGTTTTGTGGTCTGTTCTGCGTAATGCGGAGTCTAATTTTAGCTTATTCCTAAATTCGGCCCGCTTGGTTCTCCCGATGGCCAGTCCACTGTCGTTGTCCTGCACACGTTTATTTTGTTTCCTCTTTTCTTACACAGAGACTTAACGTTAGGAATTACACAGCGGAGCGAACCATTTTAAACATCGTCGCCAATTATGTAATATTCTTGGATGCAGCTCACATATGAGACACAGAGGGGAATTATCTTTGTCTTTAATTCCACACACCACGAACACATGAACAAGGCAGCTAGCATCAACAACAGAGACCTCTCCTTCAGGATTACAGACTCTGAGGTAATGGTGCATGTCTATCTGTACAGCGCCCTCCATTGGTCAAACTAAGCATAACACATACATTCAAGTCAAGTCAAGTCAAGTGGTTTTTATTGTCGTTTCAACCATATACAGTTGTACAGTACACAGCAAAACGAGACAACGTTCCTCCAGGACCATGGTGCTACATAAAAACAACAAAGGACCAACATAGGACCACATGAGACTACACAACGAAATAAAATACCTATATAAACTACCTATATATACCTATATAAAGTGCACGTGCAAACATGTGCAAAAAGTACGGGACAGTACAACAAATTTCTGACAATGAACAGGACAATAGACAGTGCAGCGCCGACCAGTACTCAGTAGTGCAAAAAGATGACAGTTTCTAAAAACGTAAACATAACATACTATGAGATAGTGTTCTATGCACATAGCAGTTATTGAGGTAGCAGACAGTTATAAAGTGACAGTTATTAAAGTGCAACTCAGGACACATGTGTGTCAAACCAGTCTCTGAGTATTGAGAAGTCTGATGGCTTGGGGAAGAAGCTGTTACACAGTCTGGCCGTGAGGGCCCAAATGCTTCAGTACCTCTTGCCAGACGGGAGGAGGGTAAAGAGTTTGTGTGAGGGGTGTGTGGGGTCGCTCCACAATGCTGGTTGCTTCTGCGGATACAGTGTTTTTTGTAAATGTCTTTGATGGAGGGAAGAGAGACCCCAATGATCTTCTCAGCTGTCCTCACTATCCTCTGCAGGGCTTTGCGGTCCGAAGCGGTGCAAGTCCCAAACCAGGCAGTGATGCAGCTGCTCAGGATGCTCTCAATAGTCCCTCTATAGAATGTAGTGAGGATGGGGGTTGGGAGATGTGCTTTCCTCAGCCTTCGAAGAAAGTAGAGACGCTGCTGGGCTTTCTTGGTGATAGAGCTGGTGTTGAGGGACCAGGTGAGGTTCTCCGCCAAGTGAACACAAAGGAATTTGGTGCTTTTGACGATCTCCACAGAGGAGCCGTCGATGTTCAGCGGAGTGTGTTCACCTTGTGCTCTCCTAAAGTCAACAACCATCTCTTTTGTTTTGTCGACATTCGGGGACAGGTTGTTGGCTCTACACCAGTTCGTCAGCTGCTGCACCTCCTCTCTGTATGCTGACTCGTCTTTCTTGCTGATGAGACCCACCACGGTCGTGTCATCGGCGAACTTGATGATGTGATTCGAGCTGTGCATTGCTGCACAGTCGTGAGTCAGCAGAGTGAACAGCAGTGGACTGAGCACACAGCCCTGGGGGGCCCCAGTGCTCAGTGTGGTGGTGGTGGAGATGCTGTTCCCGATCCGGACTGACTGAGGTCTCCCAGTCAGGAAGTCCAGGATCCAGTTGCAGAGGGAGGTGTCCAGGCCCAGCAGGTTCAGCTTTCCAATCAGGTGCTGGGGAATGATTGTGTTGAATGCTGAGCTGAAATCTATGAACAGCATTCGAACGTATGAGTCCTTATTGTCTAGGTGGGTGAGGGCCAGATGGAGGGTTGTGGTGATGGCATCGTCCATTGAACGGTTTGAACGATACGCAAACTGCAGTGGGTCTAGTGAGGGGGGCAGCTGGGTCTTAATCTGCCTCATGACGAGACTCTCGAAGCACTTCATGATGATGGGTGTAAGTGCGATGGGACGGTAGTCGTTGAGGCAGGACACTGAAGACTTCTTTGGCATGGGGATGATGGTGGCGGTACGACGTAATACGTAAATGTAGTACGTCACTACAAAACGTAATACATTTATTAAACCCCGGATATACACGTGGCTGGAAATCGTAGCTGCTCAGTATCCCAACTGTAAGTACATTTAACAATAAGCTAATGTTTCAAATGTAAACATTCAACATGCCAATGACGTTTGATATGAATAAAAGCACAATCACTATGGCTATTATTATTATCAGAGCCCTTTAGCTCTAAGATTACGTTTAAAGCAGTCTACATCATACAGTGGTGGCACCCTTGGTAAATATGAGCAAAGACGGCTGTGAAAAATGATTTGTTTTGTTTATCCTTTTGATCTTTCATTGAAAATATTCACAAAAATCAGCCTTCTTTGCTTATATTTACCAAGGGTGACAATATCTTTGGCCACCACTGTATCATCCTCATAACACGATGGTTACATACACACACACACACACACACACACACGCACACACTCACACACACACACTCACATACACACACATACACACTCACATACACACACACACACTCACACACACACACACACACACACACACACACACTCACTACACACACACACACACACACACACACTTACATACACACACACACACACACACACACTTACACACACACACACTCACACACACACACACACACACACACACACACACACACACACACACACACACTACACACACACACATGTTGTGTTTCCATGTTTTATGGGGACTTTCCATAGACATAATGGTTTTATACTGTACAAACTTTATATTCTATCCCCTAAACCTAACCCAACCCCTAAACCTAACCCTCACAGAAAACTTTCTGCATTTTTACATTTTCAAAAACATAATTTAGTATGATTTATAAGCTGTTTTCCTCATGGGGACCGACAAAATGTCCCCACAAGGTCAAACATTTCGGGTTTTACTATCCTTATGGGGACATTTGGTCCCCACAAAGTGATAAATACACGCTCACACACACTTACACACACACACACACACTCACACACACACACACACACACTCACTCACTCACTCACACACACACACACTCACACACACACACACACACACACACACACACACACTCACATACACACACATACACACTCACACACTCACACACACACACACACACACACACACTAACACACACACATACACACACACACTCACACACTCACACACACACACACACACACTCACACACACACACACACACACACACACTCACATACACACACACACACACACATACACATTCACACACTCACACACACACACACACTCACACACACACATACACACACACACTCACACACTCACACACTCACACACACACACACACACTCACACACACACACACACACTCACACACACACACACACACACACACACACACACACACACACACACACACAAAATGTTAGTAACAGTATTCCACTACAGTTACAGTTTAAATCATTGGTAATTAGAATACAGTTACATTCAAAAGTATTTTGATTACTGAAGAGATTAATTTGCATTTTATTGTCATTTGTTTCATTTAATATTTCGTCCTTTCAGATGGAAAACATTTATACATATAAATGATCCAAAGTGCATCTGAACAGCGGTGAAACACTTTCTTATGATGTGTTACATTCAGGGCTGGACTGGTAATCTGGCATACCGGGCATTTTCCCGGTGGGCCGACGCACTTTGGTGCCGGTCAAGGGCGGACTGGCCATCGGGAGAACCAAGCGGGCCGGTGGGTCGGCCGCGAAATGTGCCGAACGGTCTGCGATAAGCTAAAATGAGCCGCCGCCACGTTATGCATAACGGACAACAAAACTTATTATAGGCTAATTAATGCATTTTAGTCAAACGTGACTTCATCTCGACAATTCTATGCAATCTGTGTTATTAAATCATTTTTCAATTTTCGTATCACAGTTGCTTTGAGCGCGAGAGCTCAGGACTCTTATCAGCCAGTCAGTTACGAGCATTAGCCATTCTGCACACGGGGCGTGTGGCGGCCACTGATGAAGCAATGGTAATTAATACGTTCTGCCCTCCTGAGACTGCCCTACAATCCCTCGGCAAATTACTCTGTCAATATGTGTGTTCTCCACAGCGTGTGCCTCGGCCTGGCGTCCGCCGAGGTTTATGTACAGAGCACGAGAGGTGACAGACGGGAGATGGATGCTCGTGTTTGGACTGAAGTTCATTATAGACCTCTCGAATTCTATTTAATCATTCATGATGGCGGTGGAGCGCAACAGTGACTTTTAGTCGTACCAGAGAAATGTTTTTCTAATTCTAAATACCAATTTCAATACCATTGCAAAAATAGCAAATTGAACATACCATAATAGCACATTAAAGATGGATGGATTTAATTATTTCATAGTATTATAACGGTATTAGTTATCTATTTAAAATGATTTATTTAATGATTTAACTTTGAGAAATTTGGCTCTCCATTAGAGTATTAATTGTAGTACAATATAATGGATAAATTGCTTTACAATTAGAATAAAAATAACATTTAAAAACTAGATAGGTACATTTCCTGAAGAAAATGTGAGTGGTGCTTGCCGTGGCAAAACTCGTTAAATAGCATTTTCTAACTTGTTGCTAAGCACTAAAATAATGGTCATAGAATGTTGCTAGCATGTGTTTTTCATGATGGTAGCATGTAGGTGTTATGTTTGTGTTAGCATAATGCTAGCATGTTTTAGTACGTTGCTAGGCGATGCTAGCATGTGTTAGCAGGATACTAGCACGTTTTTAGCATGTTTAAGCACTTCGCTAGGTGATACTAGCATGTGTTAGCCCGTTTTTAGCTTGTTTTAGCACTTCGCTAGGCAATGCTAACATGTGTTAGCATGATGCTAGCACATTTTTAGCATGTTTTAACACTTCCCTAGGTGATGCTAGCATGTGTTAGCATTATGCTACCACATTTTTAGCATGTTTTAACACTTCGCTAGGCGATGCTAACATGTGTTAACATGATGCTACCACATTTTTAGCATGTTCTAGCACTTCGCTAGGCGATGTTAGCATGTGTTTTTTAGCGGTGTGTGACAAAAGCTGCGGAGAGGAGTAGCGCGCCAAACTATGTGTGTAATAATAATAATAAAAAGAAGAAGAAAAAGTATGCAAGAGAACAATAGTTATGCCTTGCCTTTGGCAAGCACCACTAATAAAAAAAATTATAATAAATATATATTTATAATATTATAAATATATCATATTTTTTTCAACTTTAAATTAATTAGATTGTTTTGTTTGTATTGCTTTTGTAACATAAGCACTTAAAACATGAAATATGACCTGGACGTGTTCTTGACAGGCTCATGTGTAAAAACTGGAAGTCTGTCATCAGGTTAATGATTCCCGACTCTGCAGTAAACACACTCAGCATCATATAAAAACACAGCAAATGCTGCTTGTTTGAGAGACGTTCCACTTCCCGCCATCTTTATTTCTGTACCTTCTTGTTTCCTCTCTCTCCATCTCTGTTGGGCTTCTATTAGGTCCTCTGGGTCTGTAATCGATAGCTCATTTCACACCACACACTCGATCTCTCAGTACTGATAAGCAGCTCAACAATTTAATCCACCTCTATCAGCTGTCAGTCAAATCACAGTCAGGTTGATGACAGATGTGGTTTGTCCCGCCCATTTTAGATTTTCAAGGAAGTTATTTGCAGGCGTGGGTCATATTAACATTATTTTCTCAAGGACGAACCGACCAATGAAGTTGTGTCAAAAGAGTGACAAAAATATTAAGGTGCATCACACTAGCAACACTACTTGATTTTATTTAAAAAATACTGTCAAGGAAAATAAGACGAGAAATTATACCACTACAGATTAAGTTTAACCCCCATTATTTACCCCTTCTCCTCCCCAAACCCACCCCGTCCCTCAACAAACATCCCTGCGGTCAAAGACTAAATTACACAAAAACAAACAAACAGAGAAAACAAAGAAAAAAGAAAGAATTCCACAAATAACAGAATCCACAATTACTACCAAAAATGTCTCTCTCCACATGGCCCTCACTGAGAGCCTTCCAGAAAGGACAAATGCCTGTCCCATTACTCATCCTCCAACTGACATTCCCAGCAGAGAATGAGCCATGTCTCCATCCTCCAACTGATATTGCCAGCAGAGAATGAGCCATGTCTCCATCCTCCAACTGACATTGCCAGCAGAGAATGAGCCATGTCTCCATCCTCCAACTGACATTGCCAGCAGAGAATGAGCCATGTCTCCATCCTCCAACTGAAATCGGTGTGTCTTTTAAACCAAGTCTAATCCAGAAAGAACCCAGTAGAAATTATGGAAAATCTTAAACTGAATAAGGCGTACCCTTACATCCCTAGTAAGGTTGCAACTGTATGAGATTTTCACGGTACGATAACAGTCTCAGAAAATATCACGGTTTCATAGTATCACTGTATACGGTATTACACAATTATTATTATCAGTTACAATGATCCTTAAAGGAATGAATACAGACGTTTTTGTTGGGGGGTTGCACCACTAGGGGGGTGCATCCCTAGTGTAGAATGACACGAGGGTGAGTAAATGAAGTATGTGACTACACCTCACAAATGACTCCGAGAGAGGGAGATTAATGGTTTTATTGAAATAGTTATATCACAAGACTGCAGGTTGGTAATTGTTGTAGTAACTTATAATGTTCTGGTGATCTGCATGGCTCCTCCATCTACAGTTTTATGGCATTCGATGAAAATGGAGCTTGTCATTATCTGAGCTGGTTTTAGTGCAGGAAAATCATTTTCTTTTATAAATGTATTAGAAGTATCTCATTAGAATGAACATCAGGGGTCTTTCCTGCTGATTCTGTCTGTCTCTTGTTTTTTCTTCTTCCTGTCTGTCCAACATCTCTGTTCAGAAAAGAATACTACCAAACTATTCTTACAGGGGTTTTCCTGTCAAAAATGTTCTTCGGTGGTACCTAACATTTATGAGATGCTTGAAGTTGGTTTCTTACATACGTGCATTTAATTAATATATAGCATAATTGGGCCTGGAGTCGCGAGTTCAAATCCAGGGCATAGTTAGTGACTCCAGCCAGGTCTCCTAGGCAACCAAAATTGGCCCGTTGCTAGGGAGGGTAGAGTCACATGGGGTAACCTCCTTGTGGTGGTGATTAGTGGTTCTCGCTGTCAATGGGGCGTGTGGTGAATTGTGTTTGGATTGTGGAGAGTAGCATGAGCCTCCACGTGCTATGAGTCTCCTAAGCAACCAAATTGGCCAGGTTGCTAGGGAGGGTAGAGCCACATGGGGTAACCTCCTCATGGTGGTGATTAGTGGTTCTCTCAATGGGGCATGTGGTGAGTTGTGTGTGGATCGTGAAGAGTAGCATGAGCCTCCACATGCTGTGAGTCTCCTAAGCAACCTAATTGGCCCGGTTGCTAGGGAGGGTAGAGCCACATGGGGTAACCTCCTCGTGGTGGTGATTAGTGGTTCTCTCAATGGGGCGTGTGGTGAGTTGTGTGTGGATCGTGAAGAGTAGCATGAGCCTCCACATGCTGTGAGTCTCCGCAGTGTTATGCACAACAAGTCAAGTGATAAGATGCACGGATTGACGGTCTCAGAACCGGAGGCAACTGAGATTCGTCCTTCGCCACCCGGATTGATGCGAGTAACAGCACCACCATGAGGACCTACTAAGTAGTGGGAATTGGACATTCCAGAATGTTTTACTTTAAGGTGCCATGTGAAACTAAACTAAAATAACACCTTATTTTATCATTTATATGGAAATATGCATTGCACTGAGCAAGTACGTATACACTCACCTAGAACTTTATTAGGAACAGTATGGTCCTAAAAATAGTTCCCAATACGGTCTTCTGCTGTCGTAGCCCATTCGCCTCAAGGTTCGATGTGTTTGCATTCTTAGATGCTATTCTGCACACTACAAATGTACAGAGTGGTTATCTGAGTTACTGTAGCTTTTCTGTCAGCTCAAACCTGTCTGGCCATTCTCCGTTGACCTTTTTCATCAACAATGTGTTTCTGTCCACAGAACTGACTGTATGTTTTTTGTTTTTGGCACCATTCTGAGTAAACTCTAGAGACTATAGTGTCTGTTGTGCATGAAAATCCAAGGAGATCAGCAGTTATACCAGTCAAACCAGCCGGTCTGGCACCAACAATCATGCCACCAATTTTCCCTATTGTGATGGTTGATGTGAACATTAACTGAAGCTCCTGACCCATATTTGCATGATGTTATGCAGTGCATTGCTGCCACATGATTGGCTGATTAGATAATCAAATGAATAAGTAGGTGTACAGGTGTTCCTAATAAAGTTCTAGGTGAGTGTATAAAGGGGTTTAAAATCTGGACCTCCAAAACGTATCTATAAATTATGTACACAGTTTTCCTCCCGTCTAATATAAGTTCTGTTCGAATGATGTTTGATACTAGGAAATTAACTGGCCTTGTTTGCCTTCAGATATTCCTAAAGATTACATAAATGATGTGGAGCCTGATGAAAGGAAATCTTTATCTATTATGGAGAAGGAAACAAACATTTTCACTAGCACAGTCCCAGACAGATCAGTAAAGTGTTCTACTAATGGGTGCAGTCAGAATATTAAAACAAGCCTTGCTGAATTTATAAAACCAAAAATAATATATGAAGTATAGTAGTTTAAAAACATTTAGAAACTTAAACTCCAACTGCCACAGCTGTAATACAAAAGTATAAATTATTTCTCCAGACATGATGCTTGGAATTGAGGCCAAACAGTTCAATCTTTGTTTCATCAGACCAGAGAATCTTGTTCCTCACAGTCTGAGAGTCCTTTAGGTGCTTTATAATGTGTCTTGCACTGAGGAGAGGCGTCCGTCTGGCCACTCTGCCATAAAGCCCAGATTGGTGGAGTGTTGCAGTGATGGGCGTCCTTCTGGAAGTTTATCCCATCTCCACACATGATCTCTGGAGCTCAACCAGAGTGACCATCGGTGACCATTCTTGGTCACCTCTCTTAGCAAAGCCCTTCTCATCCCGTCTTCAAGGAGAGGGTTGATCGTGTCTACGACAGCAGGTGGTAGATCAGCTAGATCTTCCGCATCCTGTCCAGGGACCAGACGTGGATGTTCCAGAGGTCTGGGTGTGGATGCCAGAGTGTGCCCTGTCCCTGAGAAAGAAGGTCCTTCCTTGAGTCGCTGCTGGCTCCAAAGGAGGAGGCGAGCTGTGACATGTGATGGGAGTGTACGCCACCATGGCGATTTATGTGGTGGTGCTGTGTGATCGAATCAAGACGTGTTTGCCCTGAATTAGTGGGAGAAACCTCCGCAGGGCAAAAATTACAGCCAATAACTCTAGGCAGTTGGTGTGCCAGCGCAGCGGGGCCCATTTCCAATGGCCCCCGGCTACATGCCCGTTGCACATGGCGCCTCCAACCCAATTTGTCTGTGGCGTCTGTGGTGACCAGGATACGTCGGGACACCTGCTGCAAGGGGACTCCTGTCCGTAGAAAGCAGAGGTCTGTCCAGGGTTTGAAAGTTTGGTGGCAGGCGGGGGTGATGAACACAAGGTGCGTGCCGCGGCACCATGCTCGTCTTGGGACTCGAGTCTGGAGCCAGTGCTGAAGCGGTCTCATATGCATCAATCCCAGTGGCACGACTGCCGTGGAGGATGCCATATGCCCCAGGAGCCTCTTCAAATGTTTTAAGGGGACCGCCGTGCCCGGACTGAACGTGGTGAGGCATTTCAGCATTGACTGCGTGCGCTCGTTGGTGAGGCGCGCTAACATTGAGACTGAGTCTAATTCCATGCCGAGAAAAGAGATGCTCTAAACCAGGGTGAGCTTGCTCTTTTCCCAGTTGACCTGAAGCCCTAAACGGCTGAGGTGCCTGAGCACCTCAGAATGAGCCAGTCGTCGAGGCAGTTGAGAATGCGGATGCCTGCTTCCCGAAGCGGTGCAAGGGCTGCTTCTGCAACCTTCGCGTCGAACGCGAACCACAGAAAGGGTCAATATTGAGACGTGGAAGTACGCGTCCTTCAGGTCTACTGCTGCAAACCAATCTAGATGCCGGATGCAAGTTAGAATGTGTCTTTGCGTGAGCATTTTGAACGGGAGTTTGTGTAAAGCCCAGTTGAAAACTCGCAAGTCCAAGATCGGTCGTAAGCCACCGCCTTTCTTAGGTACGATGAAGTAAGGGCTGTAGAAACCCTTCTTCATCTCGGTTGGAGGGACAGGCTCTATCACGTTCTTGAGTAAGAGAGTAGTGATTTCCACGCGCTGGGATTTGGCATCTTTGCCATGTACTGCGGTAAAGCTGGCAAACTGAATTGCATAACCGAGTCGAATGGTCCTGGCCACCCAGCGTGACGGATTGGGAAGCGAGAGCCATGCGTCCAAGCTCCGTGCTAGGGGCACTAAGGGGAAAACTATTTTTTACGTACCCGGCGGGGCTTCGCAGCAGTGCGGCGTATTTAGGGGACGTGTTGGGTTTAGGGGATGTGTTGGGTTTAGGGGTTGTGTTGGGTTTAGGGGTTGTGTTAGGTTTAGGGGTTGTGTTGGGTTTAGGGGTTGTGTTGGGTTTAGGGGTTGTGTAGGGTTTAGGGGTTGAGTTGGGTTAGGGGTTGTATTGGGTTTAGGGGTTGTGTTAGGATTAGGGATTGGGTTTGGTTTAGGGGTTGTGTTGGGTTTAGGGGTTGTGTTGGGTTTAGGGGTTGAGTTGGATTTAGGGGTTGTATTGGGTTTAGGGGTTGTGTTAGGATTAGGGATTGGGTTTGGTTTAGGGGTTGTGTTGGGTTTAGGGGTTGTGTTAGGTTTAGGGGTTGTGTTGGGTTTAGGGGTTGTGTTGGGTTTATGGGTTGTGTTGGGTTTAGGGGTTGTATTGGGTTTAGGGGTTGTGTTAGGATTAGGGATTGGGTTTGGTTTAGGGGTTGTGTTGGGTTTAGGGTTTGTGTTAGGATTAGGGATTGGGTTTGGTTTAGGGGTTGTGTTGGGTTTAGGGGTTGGGTTTGGTTTAGGGGTTGAGTTGGGTTTAGGGGTTGTGTTAGGTTTAGGGGTTGTGTGGGGTTTAGGGGTTGTCTGGGGTTTAGGGGTTGTGTTGGGTTTAGGGGATGGGTGGGGTTTAGGGGATGTGTTGGGTTTAGGGTTTGTGTTGGGTTTAGGGGTTGTGTTGGGTTTAGGGGATGGGTAGGGTTTAGGGGTTGTGTTGGGTTTAGGGTTTGGGTTTAGGGGATGTGTTAGGATTAGGGGTTGTGTGAGGATTGGGGTTGTGTTGGGTTTAGGGGTTGTGTTGGGTTTAGGGGTTGTGTTGGGTTTAGGGGTTGTATTGGGTTTAGGGGTTGGGTTTGGTTTAGGGGTTGAGTTGGGTTGAGGGGTTGTCTGGGGTTTAGGGGTTGTGTTGGGTTTAGGGGATGGGTGGGGTTTAGGGGTTGTGTTGGGTTTAGGGAATGTGTGGGGTTTAGGGGTTGTGTTGGGTTTAGGGGTTGTGTTGGATTTAGGGGATGTCTTGGGTTTAGGGGTTGTGTTGGGTTTAGGGGATGTGTGGGGTTTAGGGGTTGTGTTGGGTTTAGGGGATGTGTGGGGTTTAGGGGTTGTGTTGGGTTTAGGGGATGTGTTGGGTTTAAGGGTTGTGTTGGGTTTAGGGGTTGTGTTGGATTTAGGGGATGTGTTGGGTTTAGGGGTTGTGTTGGGTTTAGGGGATGTGTAGGGTTTAAGGGTTGTGTTGGGTTTAGGGGTTGTGTTGGATTTAGGGGATGTGTTAGGTTTAGGGGTTGTGTTGGGTTTAGGGGATGTGTTGGGTTTAGGGGTTGTGTTGGGTTTAGTGGTTGTGTTGGGTTTAGGGGTTGTGTTGGGTTTAGTGGTTGTGTTGGGTTTAGGGGATGTGTTGGGTTTAGGGGTTGTGTTGGGTTTAGGGGTTGTGTTAGGTTTAGGGGTTGTGTGTGGTTTAGGGGTTGTCTGGGGTTTAGGGGTTGTGTTGGGTTTAGGGGATGTGTGGGGTTTAGGGGTTGTGTTGGGTTTAGGGGTTGTATTGGGTTTAGGGGTTGTGTTAGGATTTGGGTTGTGTTGGGTTAAGGGGATGTGTTGGGTTTAGGGGATGTGTTAGGTTTAATGGTTGTGTTAGGTTTAGGGGTTGTGTTGGGTTTAAGGGTTGTGTAGGGTTTAGGGGTTGTGTTGGGTTAAGGGGATGTGTTGGGTCTAGGGGATGTGTTGGGTTTAAGGGTTGTGTTGGGTTTAGGGGTTGTGTTGGGTTTAGGGGTTGTGTTGGGTTTAGGGGATGTGTTGGGTTTAGGGGTTGTGTTGGATTTAGTGGATGTCTTGGGTTTAGGGGTTGTGTTGGGTTTAGGGGATGTGTGGGGTTTAGGGGTTGTGTTGGGTTTAGGGGATGTGTGGGGTTTAGTGGTTGTGTTGGGTTTAGGGGTTGTGTTAGGTTTAGGGGATGTGTGGGGTTTAGTGGTTGTGTTGGGTTTAGGGGATGTGTGGGGTTTAGGGGTTGTGTTGGGTTTAGGGGATGTGTGGGGTTTAGGGGTTGTGTTGGGTTTAGGGGATGTGTGGGGTTTAGTGGTTGTGTTGGGTTTAGGGGATGTGTGGGGTTTAGGGGTTGTGTTGGGTTTAGGGGGTGTGTTAGGTTTAGGGGATGTGTTGGGTTTAGGGGATGTGTGGGGTTTAGTGGTTGTGTTGGGTTTAGGGGATGTGTTGGGTTTAGGGGTTGTGTTGGGTTTAGGGGATTTGTTGGGTTTAGGGGTTGTGTTGGGTTTAGGGGTTGTGTTTGGTTTAGGGGATGTGTTGGGTTTAGGGGATTTGTTGGGTTTAGGGGATTTGTTGGGTTTAGGGGTTGTGTTGGGTTTAGGGGATTTGTTGGGTTTAGGGGTTGTGTTTGGTTTAGGGGATGTGTTGGGTTTAGGGGATTTGTTGGGTTTAGGGGATTTGTTGGGTTTAGGGGTTGTGTTTGGTTTAGGGGATGTGTTGGGTTTAGGGGATTTGTTGGGTTTAGGGGTTGTGTTGGGTTTAGGGGATTTGTTGGGTTTAGGGGTTGTGTTTGGTTTAGGGGATGTGTTGGGTTTAGGGGATGTGTTGGGTTTAGGGGATGTGTTGGGTTTAGGGGATTTGTTGGGTTTAGGGGATGTGTTGGGTTTAGGGGATTTGTTGGGTTTAGGGGTTGTGTTGGGTTTAGGGGATGTGTTGGGTTTAGGGGATTTGTTGAGTTTAGGGGTTGTGTTGGGTTTAGGGGATGTGTTTGGTTTAGGGGATGTGTTGGGTTTAGGGGATTTGTTGGGTTTAGGGGTTGTGTTGGGTTTAGGGGATGTGTTTGGTTTAGGGGTTGTGTTGGGTTTAGGGGATTTGTTGGGTTTAGGGGTTGTGTTGGGTTTAGGGGATGTGTTTGGTTTAGGGGATGTGTTGGGTTTAGGGGATTTGTTGGGTTTAGGGGATGTGTTGGGTTTAGGGGATTTGTTGGGTTTAGGGGATGTGTTGGGTTTAGGGGATTTGTTGGGTTTAGGGGTTGTGTTGGGTTTAGGGGATGTGTGGGGTTGTGTTGGGTTTTGTGTTGGGTTTAGGGGTTGTGTTATTCATTAATCAGATGCTTTATTAGTTGCTGATGTAGCAATCATTAATGAATGGCTTAGTTAATCATGAGTCATACATTAACTCATTATTAACTGTGCATTAGTTAATCATTAATTAATGCTTATTAATGCACCCATATTGTAAAGTGTTACCGAGATATTTTACTATTTTCCTTCAAATGTGTTCTGCTGAAGAAAGAAAGTCATACACACCTGGGATATCATGAGGGTGAGTAAATAATGAGAGAATTAAAATTTTTGGGTGAACTGTCCTCCCAAATCAGTTGATTACGGCATTAGAGTGACATTTAAAATCCGGACAAATGTTGATGTTTTGGCAATGCGGACAAAAAGTTGCTACAGGGTCATATTGATGTGATCAAAGACCTAGCCTAAAATATTCAACTTGTCCCTCATTGTTTGTGCTGCTTCTATGACACTTTTGGCTCACGTGAACATGTCTGTCTGTTTCTAAAGGCCACTTGTGCTCGTCTGTTTCATCTGACTTTCTCCATTTCTGAACTGTCTGTCATTAATAACCTGTCTGTCTGTCTGTCTTTTGTTTTTTCTGTCTGTCGTGTCTTTATCTCCTCTTACTCTGCGTCCACCAGCCGCCCTGCCAGTGTTCACCCACTCAGATCCGAAGCCCGCCGTGATTAACCACCAACTGGCAATAATAAACACACACACAGTCACACACTCTGACAAATAGCCCAATCACACACTCCTTTATCTCTCTCTCACAGGCACACAGAATGAGTGCCAGATCGGTTTAAGAGCCATCCAGTGGATTTGTGTGTGTGTGTGTGTGTGTGTGTGTGTGTGTGTGTGTGTGTGTGTGTGTGTGTGTGTGTGTGTGTGTGTGTGGCCGTCTGACAAGTATTTTGGTTTGAATGCTGATTTAAAGGGATAGTTCACCAAAAAATGTAAATTCTTTCATCATGTATGTTCTCATGTTGTTCCAAACCGAAATTCCTTTCTTTTCTCTCTCTCCATGAACACACGAGATGTAAGACCTGTTAGCCTGTCGCCAAATACTTATCTTAAGTCAATCGTAAGATATTGCAAAACTTTGTTCGAATGAAAGCAACTAAACAACAAACAGAATTTGAAATCGATACAATACAGGCAGAACATTTGAGCTAGCGTCGTATCAACCCTTTATATTAAGAACTGAAACATCAGTAAACAAATTTGTTTACTCATTCCATATTTATGCAATACAAATGACTGACGTACGTTAGAATAACGTGTAATTCGCCCTTCGTCGGCATGTACCAAACATTGAGTTTATTTGCTCCTTTTAAAATTGTGGTAGGTTTGGGTAAGGGGTTAAACTTCGAGGACGATTAACGAACCAGCAAAATGGCAGTAAAATGTAGTTTTCATACGAGCAACATTGTATGATTGATGGATGATGGCGATAAAAAAATCCTCGTCCGCCTGCAAACGTTACAAAGCGGACCAAATGCGGACGTCCTCGGAACGTCTGCCTGCGAACGTTACAAAGCGGACCAAATGCGGACGTCCTCGGAACTTCCACCTGCGAACGTTATAAAGCGGACCAAATGCGGACGTCCTCGGAACGTCCACCTGCGAACGTTATAAAGCGGACCAAATGCAGACGTCTTCGGAACTTCCGCCTGCGAACGTTACAAAGCGGACCAAATGCGGACGTCCTCGGAACGTCTGCCAGCGAACGTAACAAAGCGGACCAAATGTGGACGTCCTCGGAACGTCTGCCAGCGAACTTTACAAAGCGGACCAAATACAGATGTCCTCGGAACGTCCACCTGCGAACGTTATAAAGCGGACCAAATGGGGACGTCCTCGGAACTTCCGCCTGCGAACGTTACAAAGTGGACCAAATGCGGACGCCCTCGGAACGTCTACCTGCGAACGTTAAAAAGCGGACCAAATGTGGACGTCCTCGGAACGTCTGCCAGCGAACGTTACAAAGCAGACCAAATGCGGACGTCCTCGGAACGTCTGCCAGCGAACGTTACAAAGCGGACCAAATGCGGACGTCCTCGGAACTTCCACCTGCAAATGTTATAAAGCAGACCAAATGCGGACATCCTCGGAACTTCCACCTGCGAACGTTATAAAGCGGACCAAATGCGGACATCCTCGGAACGTCTACCTGCGAACGTTAAAAAGCGGACCAAATGCGGACGTCCTCGGAACGTCTACCTGCGAACGTTAAAAAGCGGACCAAATGCGGACGTACTCGGAACTTCCGCCTGCGAACGTTACAAAGCGGACCAAATGCGGACGTCCTCGGAACGTCTACCTGCGAACGTTAAAAAGCGGACCAAATGTGGACGTCCTCGGAACGTCTGCCAGCGAACGTTACAAAGCGGACCAAATGCGGACGTCCTCGGAACTTCCACCTGCGAACGTTACAAAGCGGACCAAATGCGGACGTCCTCGGAACGTCTACCTGCGAACGTTAAAAAGCGGACCAAATGCGGACGTCCTCGGAACGTCTGCCAGCAAACGTTATAAAGCGGACCAAATGCGGACGTCCTTGGAACTTCCACCTGCGAACGTTACAAAGCGGACCAAATGCGACGCCCGAACGTCTGCCGCGAGCGTACAGCGACCATGCGGACGTCCCGAGCGTCTGCCAGCGAACGTTACAAAGCGGACCAAATGAGGACGTCCTCGGAACTTCCGCCTGCGAACGTTACAAAGTGGACCAAATGCGGATGTCCTCGGAACTTCCGCCTGCGAACGTTACAAAGCGGACCAAATGCGGACGTCCTCGGAACGTCTGCCAGCGAACGTTACAAAGCGGACCAAATGCGGACATCCTCGGAACTTCCACCTGCGAACGTTATAAAGCGGACCAAATGCGGACGTCCTCGGAACGTCTGCCTGCGAACGTTAAAAAGCGGACCAAATGCGGACGTCCTCGGAACGTCTGCCAGCGAACGTTACAAAGCGGACCAAATGCGGACGTCCTCGGAACGTCTACCTGCGAACGTTAAAAAGCGGACCAAATGCGGACGTCCTCGGAACGTCTGCCTGCGAACGTTAAAAAGCGGACCAAATGCGGACGTCCTCGGAACGTCTACCTGCGAACGTTAAAAAGCGGACCAAATGCGGACGTCCTCGGAACGTCTGCCAGCGAACGTTACAAAGCGGACCAAATGCGGACGTCCTCGGAACTTCCGCCTGCGAACGTTAAAAAGCGGACCAAATGCGGACGTCCTCGGAACTTCCGCCTGCGAACGTTACAAAGCGGACCAAATGCGGACGTCCTCGGAACTTCCGCCTGCGAAGCGTTACAAAGCGGACCAAATGCGGACGTCCTCGGAACTTCCGCCTGCGAACGTTACAAGCGGACCAAATCGCGGGCGTCCTCGGAACTTCCGCCTGCGAAGCGTTAAAGCGGACCAAATGCGGACGTCCTCGGAACTTCCGCCTGCGAACGTTACAAAGCGGACCAAATGCGGACGTCCTCGGAACTTCCGCCTGCGAAGCGCTACAAAGCGGACCAAATGCGGACGTCCTCGGAACTTCCGCCTCGCGAACGCTATAAAGCGGACCAAATGCGGACGTCCTCGGAACTTCCGCCTGCGAACGTTACAAAGCGGACCAAATGCGGACGTCCTCGGAACTTCCGCCTGCGAACGTTACAAAGCGGACCAAATGCGGACGTCCTCGGAACTTCCGCCTGCGAACGTTACAAAGCGGACCAAATGCGGACGTCCTCGGAACTTCCGCCTGCGAACGTTACAAAGCGGACCAAATGCGGACGTCCTCGGAGAGTCCGCCGGTGAACGTTACAAAGCGGACCAAATGCGGACGTCCTCGGAACGTCCGCCGGCGAATGTTACAAAGCGGACCAAATGCGGACGTCCTCAGCGAACATTATAAAGCGGACCAAATGCAGACATCCTCGTAACGTCCGCCGGCGAATGTTACAAAGTGGACCAAATGCGGACTTAAGTGGATGTTCGCAACGTCCCCTGTTTGCTGGGTGTATCACAGTGACCCTTTAACCAACCGTTCATTTGCCTCATCACAAAAGTGAACTCTGTTATACTTGTGTACAGTATATAGACAGTAATATTCAATCAGATTTATATCCGTTTTGTGGAGACACTTTACATGAAAGCAGAGGTGCAAAAAACATATATGCAAGGTATGCAATGCATAGCGGTTGCCAGCGGCTCACTAAAGGTGGTGCAATTGGCCTCCTCGACCCCTCCAACATCACCCACACACACACTCATTGCTTATAATGGATGAACCCCCTCGCTTGATAGACACATGGGGCACCAAATGTAGTTTTGCATACCCGCTCAGAAGTGTGTAGTAGCGCCCCCTGCACGAAAGTGTCAGATTGTTGTCAGGTTCTGTGAATTCATTGAATTCCCCCTCAGAGGTCTTAATATTGATTGACAAGCTTTTAGAGATTTTCATGATGATGCTGAACAGACTGTGAGCTGCGAGTCATCTGAAGACCTCAGATTTGTTGTCATGTCGGATTAGAGCAGCGGTCTCTATCTGTGTGCAGCTATTTCTGGCGTTTATGACACATACAGCGTCCTGAGAGCTTTTCTCTGACATCACTGAGTCAGACGGGATGTGAGTCGGGTTCGCCCCGCTCGCTGTCAGAGGGAGTCCAGCTCTCACAGTATCAGATGTTAATGCTGCATGTGATGGCTTTGTTTGTTTGTTTGTGTGGGGAGTCTAATGTAGGACAAACTGTCCTAATGGCTGAATCTTGCATACAGTCTCACTGGGTGGGGATGTTGCAAGGTTTCACAATACACCTCAGACCGTTATCATACCGTCAAACTCTTCTTATTGACGGTATTGCATGAATATGAAGACAGATCAAGACAGAATCGGCGAGCGGGATAAAATACTTGGCGAGATAAAATACATCTTTAAATTGCGCCTTCCTCATGTTACATTCGACTGTCACTCAGGTGTCGCGGGCGCCGTGCATCATGGGCACATCCAGCTTGATCTCACATGAAATTCGGCAAGTGTGTGCCGATTTTTCTTTAGCTGAAATCGGTATACGTAGACCGAATTTAAAAACTCTGCCCCCAGAGGCTAAAGCGGTAAGTGTTTCAGAATATAAATATATATGTACAAGTGTGACACTCATGTATATCCAGGAGAGGTCGCCAGAAGCCAACAGCATGACGACGTCCTGCGCGATCATGTTGGCACATCAGATGTGCAGCAAGAGTGCATCATACAGACATGTTTTTTTGCTCTGTAGTGGCTTAAAGGGATTAATTTTCCGTCAGAGGATGCATCATTTCAATCAGACTGTCGTTATTGCCAAGTATTCCAATGTTTAACTCTTTTGGGTCAATTTAAAAAAGTTACTCGAAGGTCCTTACAGGACAAAAATGTCCACGTCAAAAAACTGCCATAATAATATTATATATTAATATTATTTTTCCACTTTTCTAACCAACATCAGTCCTGATCATAACTACCAAATATACAGACATTTTCAGGATTTTAACCCTTTAAATGCCAGTTTGTTTATATAATGCCACTGTTGTTTTACACATACACACACACACACACACATACACACACACTCACACACACACTCAGTCATACACACACAGACACACACACACACATACACATACACACATACACACACACTCACACACACACTCACTCATACACACACACACACACACACATACACACATACACACACTCACACACACACTCACACACACACATACACACACACATACACACACACATACACATACACACATACACAGACACACACATACACTCACACACACACACACACACACACACACACTTGTATCTACATCATGTATTCAGTTGTCCTGCAGGTCTCTATAATACAGTAAACAGTGAATATACACACACACACACACACACATACACACACACTCACACACACACTCACTCATACACACACAGACACACACACACACACACACATACACACTCACACACACACACATACACACACACACATACACATACACACATACACAGACACACACACAAACACACACACACACACACACTCACACACACACACTTGTAACTGCATCATGTATTCAGTTGTCCTGCAGGTCTCTATAATACAGTAAACAGTGAATAGGGGAAAAGCTTGTAGTTGCTCCACAGGCTAAACATGAGAAAAATGGCGCCAATTATACATTTTTTACATTTTTAACCCAGGGCTACGCAATGAATGGGTTTCAATGGGGACATTTTTGTCCTGAAGTTCCCAAGTGTAACTATTTTGTGTATTATAGATGTATTAAAGGAACTGAGGTTGAAATATCAAAATTCCCCCCAAAATACACACCTTTGGCAAAATTTATGACGTTGGAATTAACAGCCAAAATGATCGAAACCGACCCAAAAAATTTACAAGATAAAAATGTCCCGAAGGTCACACAAGGGTTAATGCAAATAAAATATAGTAAAAATTAGACAGCAATTTATTTATTTTTACAAAATGAGCAAAAGAAAATGTAATCTTTTTCATTTATGGGTGTGTTTCAATGTCCCAGGGGTTGATTTTGGAAACTTTTTTCTTTTTGTTATATGAAGGTCTCATTAAAACTGACCTGGAAGCATTTATTTTTGTCTTAGATTTGTCCCTGACTCAGACTTTCAATATCAAAGCTGTAATTTCTGCGCCAGTAGCGCCACGGAACCGAATTGCAAAAATAAACAATGTTGTCAGAGTATTGACTATCACACCTGGAGTCGTGAGTTTGAATCCAGGGCGTGCTGAGAGACTCCAGTCAGGTCTCCTTAGCAACCAATTTGGCCCGGTTGCTAGGGAGGGTAGAGTCACATGGGGTAACCACCTCGTGGTCGCTATAATGTGGTTCTCGCTCTCGGTGGGGCGTGTGGTGAGTTGTGCGTGGATGCCGTGGAGAATAGCGTGAAGCCTCCACACGCGCTACGTCTCCACGGTAACGCGCTCAACAAGTCTCATGATAAGATGCGCGGATTGACGGTCTCCGACGCAGAGGCAACTGAGATTCGTCCTCTGCCACCCGGATTGAGGCGAATATGAAACTATGAAAATCCATTATACAAATACAAATAATTACATGTTTAAAACTATGATCATCTGTATCATCATCAACAGTCTGATTAAGTAATGATGATAATAAAAAATACAAATAAATACAATTAATTAAACATGATGACTCTATGTTCCTCCATCTCATCCTTCTATCATTGTGGTGTTTGTTTTTCTCCAAGCATCAGGATCAAGCGGTTATTATGGTCTGGGTCACAGCGGCAGCGTCCTGCGACGTGTCACCTCCGCTGAGCGGCCGTCTGTCCTTGGCACGACTTTCACCGTCTCACAGTGATGGAGGGATGAATGGAGGATTAAAGATGATGGAGGGAGAAAAGGGGATTAATCTCCTCCATTTCAGACCCGTGACACTTCCATATTCTTCCCTCTCTCCCTCCTGTGTCATTTGGCCAAGGACAGGAATAGAGCGATTGAATAGCAATAGAGCAGAGATATGGAGAAATGTCCGAGGATTTATTTTTTGGGGTTGGTGTTATGAGTCTTTTTCTATCACAAGAGATGAAATAACAATCGATTTTTAGGACAGAACACACTGGAAATATAAAGCACATCTCACACCTCTTTAATATCTTAACTGTTTCTGCTAGACAAAATGAGTTCAGATGGAAACCAAGTGAAGACAATTCTGTCATCAATTACTCACCCTGATGTCATTCCTAACCCAAATGACTTTCTTTATGGAACACAAAGGACAACGTTGACAGTGTCAGACACAGACAGTTTTTGCCATAAGCCGCTAAATAATACTGGATTATGTAAATATATCGTAAAAACCAGAGGTCAGTTTCCTCTCAAGTGTTTTTGTTCAGCACTAAATTTGTTTATTTCTATCAGGAAGACTCGAGTGACGTTTAAGATGACATTTATTTGATGAATATAAAATAGAAATGTGACGTCTCTCTTTGGCGTAAGCCTCTCTGGCGGTCCGAAGAAGTTGTACTCGGAACCGTCATATCCCGCCGGAGATAGGAGGCAGGGGCGAGGAGCCAACCCCAGTGCAGGACGGGACTCAACAGGTGGTGCTGGGGTGGAGGAGGTTGCCGTGTTAGCGCACTGAAACAGCAATGTGATGGATTGTGAACAGACTTATAAAGCAACGGTTAACATGTGATTGGCTAGGAGTTACCCAGCTAATGGTGCGATGATGTACAGCCGCTAGTCTTCCGACGCTGCGCTTACATTTCTTGCTACAGTCACATCAGCTTGTAGCACATTTTTAAGCAAACAGCATATTCACAACACAATTTAGACATTTCCCTTTCTCCCCAATTCGTAACGCCCAATTCCCAATACGCTCTAAGCCCTCGTGGTGGCGTAGTGACTCGCCTCAATCTGGGTGGCGGAGGACGAATCTCATTTGTCTCCACATCTGAGACCGTCAATCTGCGCATCTTATCACGTGACTTGTTTAGTGCGTTACCGTGGAGACGTAGTGCATGTGGAGGCCTCACGCTTTTCTCCGCGGCATCCACGCACAACTCGCCACACGCCCCACCGAGAGCGAGAACCACATTATAGCGACCACGAGGAGGTTACCCAATGGGACTCTACCCTCCCTAGCAACCGGGCCCATTTGGTTGCTAAGGAGACCTGACTAGAGTCACTCAGCATGACCTGGATTCAAACTCACGACTCCAGGTGTGATAGTCAGCATCAATACTCGCTGAGATACCCAGACCCTCCCTAGTAACTGGGGCAGTTTGGTTGCTAAGGAGACCTGACTAGAGTCACTCAGCATGCCCTGGATTCAAACTCACGACTCCAGGTGTGATAGTCAGCATCAATACTCGCTGAGATACCCAGGATATATGATTATTAAACTGCAAAAAGGCTGCGATTATAGTTTATTAGTTTCAGAAGGTGTATGTGTTTGTGTTCACCACTAATAACCCCTGCGGCTGTTGTTCTGTCATTCATCATTCATGTGATTGATGTCGTTTTCCGTCTGTGCTGAATTTCCCTCAGTCAGTCTGAGAGAAACACACACGAGAAGACTCGCAGCGCTGAACTCTATATGAACCCACAGTTACTGTTGTGCTTTCTTTAACACAAATATAACTGTGGTTAGACACTTTAGATGCCAGTCAGACGCTCCTGGGCCAGAATAAGCTCTCGTGTGGATCAGACAATCAAAGTCTGACCATGTCACAACTGCTACTGTCCCATGATTGCATAAAAGCTCTCCAGTAGACGTAATGTTTGCATCAAGGGAGACAGACAGAGCGAGAGATGTAAATACCAGCCACTCACTCGGTGAGTGCACACACATCCTCACCACAGCCAATCAGCAGGGAGTATTTACACGGACATATAGACAGCGTGACCTTCTACTGCGGTACATGGGTATTTTTGGAGAGGTTAATAGAAGTCTGGTTGTTCCCGGGCTGCTGGGTTTTAGCGTTGGTGCAACTCTGCCTATTTTATTATTATTATGAATGACGTTCATTAAAGGGGTGAGAATTTCAATTAACTGCTCATGATTTAATGAGTGCAGCCCGCTCGAGTTACTCATTCTGTCACACTAAAGGACTTTAATGGTTTCATCTTAATCATTTATTAGCTCTTAAAGTTTGGGCTATTCTTAGAGGAAAAAGACATGGCTCTTTCAATGCTCAGGAGACTTAAAGGGATATTCCGGGTTCAGTACTTAAGTTAAGCTCAATCAACAGCATTTGTGGCATAATGTTGATTACCAGTCAGATCTTTTACTTTTGGGAGAATTTGATGTGAAATTTTTATCCAAAGTGATTTACAGTGCACTTATTACAAGGACAATCCCCCCGGAACAACCTGGAGTTTAGTGCCTTACTCAAGGACACAATGGTGGAGGCTGTGGAGATCAAACCAGCAACCTTCTGATTACCAGTTCAGTGCTTTAGCCCACTACGCCACCACCACTCCTTTTCCACTGAACGGTACGGCTCGGCTCAGCTCGACTCTGCTCGGTTTTTTGGGGGGTTTTCCACTGTGGATAGTAACTGGTACCTGGTACCTTTTTTTAGTACCACCTCGTCGAGGTTCCAAGCGAGCCGAGCCGACACTAAATGTGACATCAAAACCCTGCCGATCACTGATTGGTCAGAGAGAATCGTCACTACCGGCGTCACTGGGTTTCCGAAATGCGACATCAACCCGCTAGTTTCAAAGTTAGCTACAGCGATAGCGGTATAATTTGTTCACGTGACTTTCGAATTGTAAAAAGAAGTTTTCTATTTCTTCCAGGGTTTTGCCATCAATTGCCACAAAATCAGACATCGTGGCTAATTTGTGAAGATTCTGTGGTGGGTACTGTCTGACCACAGTGCAACATGAGGACGAGCTGAACAGCATTGTGATATCATTGATCTTCTTCATGAATATAGGGGGTTTGTTAGGCTCTCTACAGTAGCAGAAAGTGTGCGGGCGTTGTCTATATTGCTTGCCAGGGCTCGTCCGGACCTTTACAGGAGCAATGCCATCAATAGCATAAAGTCATCGAGGAGATCATCAACAAAGTCTGCGGATATACTCGGTTTCAAAGATATAAAGTTGATCAATTGGAAACATAAGAGTATTTTGGAAGCCCTTTTAGTACAATACTCAGATATTCAAAGGTCAAGTAATCACCATGTGACACTTGCTTGCATTGAAAGACATCTTTAAATATCGCCGCTAATCCTCCACCTCTCCTAACAAAGTAAAGTTTGGAGGGGCTGATTCATTGAGGACTGTTGCACTGCAGCTGTTATCTAACCAAGTCTCATTTAGAAACATAAAGTCCAGATTCATGGGCAGCTGTCCGACAGCTTTGTGTGTTTGTATTTTTGTTTAGTTCAAGCCGATTATCGCCTCCACCTTTCCATGAATCCCTTTAAACTGGTGCCAAAACCCGGGAAGGAGGAGGGATGCGGCGTAGTAGAGTCCTCACCACTACCATCCACCCCAACGGAGCAGCAATGGCCATCCGCCGGAGGACGGAGGAGGCCGGCCACCTGGAAGCGGAGGAACATCCGCTGACCGCGAGGGGAGGAGGGGCTCCCAATCAACCGCCTGGAGCAGTTACCGCTGCCAGGAGTGGGGGAGACCCCTAACATCCACCAAAAACGAGGCGGGGCATTCAGTCTCCCAGGTACGTTGGTGCCACATTTATTTTGGTTTCCCTCCCCTTGTTCCTCCCTCATCCAGGTAGATGGGGATGCCCTGCCGGCAGATGAGACGTTAGGCACGCCCTTCCCCAGGGAAAGAGGGGGGGGGGGGTGTACGTCATGCCAGGGGCTCCCCTGCCTGAGCGAACAAGGGAGGAACGTGACAGGGCGGAGGGCAGGGCCGGGTCATAATGCTATACCCTCGGCCCAAAATCAGGCTAATCAAGCCTCAGAGAGGGATAAAGGACAACTGGAGACTGCAGTGGGACAGAGAGAGGGATTTACCGACACCTGTGTGTGTTTATCTTTTTGATTAGTTCTTCATTAAACTATTATTTATATCAGCAAGCCGGTTCTCGCCGCCTCCTTACCACAAATCCCTTTAAACTGGTGCCGAAACCCGGGAAGGAGGAGGGATGCAGCGTGGTAGAGTCCTTGCCACTATCATCCACCCCGACGGAGCAGCCATGGGCATCCGCCGGAGGACAGAGGAGGCAGGCCACCTGGAAGCGGAGGAACGGCCGCTGACCGCGAGGGGAGGAGGGGCTCCCAAACCAACTGCCTGGAGCATTTACCGCTGCCAGGAGCTGGAGGACTGCCTCCGATGTGTCCGGGGAGGTGCGGAGGTCATCCATTAGAGGGTGGAGAAGTGGCAGAGGACCAAGCTACCATGTATTGGAAAACTGGCAAGTAAGTGTTTCTCTCTCTCTCTCTCCCTCTCTCTCTCCCACTGCCGCACCG
>NC_068281.1:1740173-1755173 GCF_025860055.1 Xyrauchen texanus
TCGTGGATGAAACAACTAACACGTTCACTTTGTGTTATGAGGCTTGAAATAAACCCGTGGGACATTTGTGATCATTCAATAATTAAAGTCACAGGCATTCAGTGTAGAGTTATATACATTTATATATATTTATTTATCATTTGTATTACTTGTATTATCAACATAGAGACTAAAGAATACCAGTAATGAGAATTCGATTTTTTTGTTGCATTAATGAGAAATTTGGGGGAAAATGAGGTAAGTTGGCATTTAAATAATGCAAAAATAGGTTTTATTTTCTTTAAGCAAAATGTAATGTCTCATTTTCCTTTTGATTTGGGGGTTAATGGAGATCTATTACGTCACTTTTTCAAGATGTCATATGAGTCTCAGGTGTCTCCAGAATGTGTGTCTGAAGTTTCAGCTCACGGATCATTTATTATATCATGTAATAAACGCCTCTTTTTGGGTGGAATCAAAAACACGCTGATTTCGTGTGTGTCTCTTTAAATCAAATGAGCTGCTGCTGCTCCCCGCCCCCTTTCCGGAAGAGGGCTGTGCCTTTACAGCTGGTGCTTCGGTTACTACAGCAACAACAAATCAGAACCGATATGACTGACAGCGTAAATACCGGAGTTCAGGCAGGACTGGGAAGAGAAATCGGCCCGTGATTTTACACAGTAACTGCCCAAAAGTTGAGCGGGGGGTGTTCACTGTCCTTTTATGCACATCGCGGCGCTGTTTTGTGGTCCATACCGCATAACGCACCGGCTCATTTTAGCTTATCTCAGCCGTTTCGCGGCCGACCCACCGGCCCGATCGGTTCTCCCGATGGCCGATCCACCCCAAAATGCCTCGGCCCACCGGGATAATGCCCGGTATGCCAGATTACCAGTCCAGCTTGTCCACTGCGTCTTCAGTGTCTCTGATGCCGGGAGTACATGAAGACTCTTATGAACACTTTTACAGCAACAACAGACACTTATGACGCTTACGTTTTGACAGTTGTTTTAAGGTTTTAGGGTTTGTTGACATTACATCGTCATGGTAACAATGTTGATGTATTGTTGTTGTTTGCACAGGTTGTGACACATAATGTACATTCTCCTTTTATTCTGCGGTCTAAACAAATAACTTCATCTAATGCACACAAGCTGCAAGCGACTGGCCAATAGATAAAGCTGACAACTTAATTAAAGCAAACATTAGAGAGAGAGAGAGAGAGAGAGAGACTTTAACACTGACTCTATCAGACACAGAACAGCACAATCAGAGAGAATGAAGGTGAAACAGTGTCGCTTTCCGTCGAGACAAATGTGTGATCTTAACAATAAAACAAACTGCAAGTTACTTATTAACCTCAGAATTTATATAAGACTGATTAATATCTGTGTGAGTGTGTGTGTGTGTGTGTGTGTATGTGTGAGTGTGTGTGTGTGTATGTGTGTGTGTGTGTGTGTGTGTGTGTGTGTGTGTGAGTGTGTGTGTGTGTGTGTGAGTGTGTGTGTGTGTGTGTGTGTGTGTGTATGTGTGAGTGTGTGTGAGTGTGTGTGTGTGTGTGTGCGTGTGTATGTGTGAGTGTGTGTGTGTATGTGTGAGTGTGTGTGTGTGTGTGTATGTGTGAGTGTGTGTGTGTGTGTGTATGTGTGAGTGTGTGTGTGTGTATGTGTGAGTGTGTGTGAGTGTGTGTGTGAATGTGTGTGTGTGTGTATGTGTGAGTGTGTGTGTGTGTGAGTGTGTGTGTGTGTGTGTGAGTGTGTGTGAGTGTGTGTGTATGTGTGTGAGTGTGAGTGTGTGTGTGAGTGTGTGTGTGTATGTGTGTATATGTGTGTGTGTGTGTGTGAGTGTGAGTGTGTGAGAGTGTGTGTGTGAGTGTGTGTGTATGTATGTGAGTGTGTGTGTGTTAGAGTGTGTGTGTGTGTGTGTGTGTTTGTGAGTGAGTGTGTGTGTGTGTGTGTGAGTGTGAGTGTGTGTGTGTGTGTGTGTGTATGTGTATGTGAGTATATGTGTGTGTGTGTGTGTGTGTGTGTGTGTGAGTGTGTGAGTGTGTGTGTATATGTGTATGTGAGTATATGTGTGTGTGTGTGTGTGTGTGTGTGTGTGTGTGTGTGTGTGTGTGTGTGTGTGTGTGCACTTCAGACCCCAGGCCGATCACATGACCTTCAGCTCTAGAATGAGAACAGTGTTCAGGTCAATAGGGAACATGCACACGTTGTATAATATGTTGTTCTGATGGATCTGAGCTCACTGAATTCAGTTTGTGGTTCATGGTAAGAAGAGAATAACAACGTTTATTCCTTCCATGTCTTCTTATGTGCTCAAGACATTTTTCTGAAGAAGATGCTCCAATATGGAGCGGCTGTAGCTCAGTTGGTAGAGCGGGTCGGCCGCTAATCACAGGGTTGGTGGTTTGATTCCCGGTCCACATGACTCCACATGCCGAAGTGTCCTTGGGCAAGACACTGAACCCCAAGTTGCTCCCAATGGCAGTCTAGCGCCTTACATGCAGCTCTGCCGCCATTGGTGTGTGTGTGTGTGTGTGTGTGTGAATGAGTCACAGTGTAAAGCTCTTTGAATACACTCATAGTGTTTGTAAACAGCGGGTCGGCATTGAGGAATCTGAAGTCCGGTTTACGCTGTGTAATTGCAGAACAAATGTCCAAAAGCGTTTGTCTGTCGTACACAATAAGGCAGACAACATGCAAACTGCAGTGTTCAATCGGAGCTCGCAACGCAGCAGCCATACTCGGCACCATCTTGACGTCCGATATCAGTGTATCATTAGCTAGATCCTACAAAGAAATGCTCTTTTTGGCTTGGTAGGAAGTTATGAGTTCGGACAGTTACAGTGCGTGTGCGTTGAACTCTCGTCGAAAAATGAAGAGGATGAGAATGAACAAGGCTTGCTGACATTTGACCCCTCTCGTCCTGCTGTCAAGCTCCTTGAGAGAGTTTATCTAACACTCTAACGTACCTCAGATCTTCCCCTGCGGCATCGCTGTGAATTGATCAACCTCTGACCCAAGAGCTAAAGACATCATCCATCTCTCTGCCCCCTTAAACTGTGCCGCACACACACACACGCGGATAGAGAGAGCCGTGTTAGCAGCAGCCCTGCAGCTCTTCGGTGTTGTTCAAGAATGTGTGGGCAGGGGTGGGAAGAGAAATCAGCCTGGGATTTTACAAAGCAACTGGGTCAAAAGTTGTTGGGGGGGTTCACTGTCCTTTTCGGCATATCTCGGTGGACCGTTCTGCATAATGCGGCTGCTCATTTCAGTTTACCGTGGCCCATTCGGCCCATTTCCCGGTATGTGTGTTCCAGTGAGACACTTCCAATGCAAGTCAATGGGGTTTAATCTGTAAACATTAAAATACTGTTTCAAAAGAATAAACACAAGACATAAACAATATGTGTGTTAACATGATTTTATTGGGATATAAACACTTTCTAACCTTTATTAACTTCGTTGCTATGACAACATAACGCCATAAACGACTAAAAATGACGATTTAAACAACTTTACAGCTCAAAAAATACACACGTTTTAACAGAAGAATTAATTGCGGTAATCTACATTATGCTACAAATGCTCACTCAAGGGGGCAGTTAGTTTTTCACATGGGTGATATTGGTAGGATTCTGGGAAACCATCTGTATGGCGGGCGTAATGAAGACAAGCAACTCCTGTGAAGAGTAGATCTGGTCTGTTTGAAGCAGGATTGGAAACGGGTATTTTAAAGGGCAGTTCACCAGTTCACGTGTTCGTATAATGAGAAAAAGGAAAGAGAACGACAGGTTTGGACATAAACGTGAGACGTAGTTCGAGACTAAAGTGCCTAAATGGCTATTACCATGAGGTAAGAGCTGTTTAGTCATGACGTCATTATGTAGGCCAATCTGCATGGCTAATTCACCACGTGTTCCCTTAGTAATTTCAGGATGGTGTTTAGACCTTTATTTTACTCAATAAAACCACTATAGAGCGCATGGCCCACAACGTTTGGTTACGTATGTAACCTCCGTTCCCCGAGGGAGGGAACGACACGTTGTGTCGGAGAAGCGACACTAGGGGTCTCTCTTGAGCGCCGATATTCACCTCTGATCTATGAAAATAGGCCAATGAGAGTTGGCAGCCAGTATTTGCATGTCCGCCCCGGACATACGGGTATTTAAGCGGCGCAAATACGGGAGTTCATTCAGGATTTTTCTGAGGAGCCGGAAATGGTCCGGCCACAACAGTGGCTCGGTTCAGTGACATGGCGGAGGAAAGACACAACGTCGCTCTCTCCACGTTGTGTCGGAGAAGCGACACTAGGGGACCCATTCCAATCTTGCCATGTGCTGAACCGTGTACGTGAACTGCCGATACAGAGGCGGGCAGGGATTCATCCAGTGCCACGCATCGTCTGTACCCCGCTGCACGTACCCTTCCCCAGTGCCCCATACGAACATCGGGATCCTTCTAGTTACCCTGGGTGGGGAACAAGGCGATGTTTGCCAACATGGGAACGGGCCAGCCTGGCTGGGCCTCTTTTCTCTCTATGTTTCTCGCATAGAGCAATCACGGCCGGGGCCCTTACGCATATAGGGAAGGGGTCTTACCCAGACCCTCGCGGAGACCACACCTGCCCTTTTTCTTGGGGAGGAAAAGTGGTAGACACGTCACACGGCCGTCTTAGGGCTGCGTGTGGAAAGTATGGTGCTGGTGGTAGATCCCAGCCTCGAAGGGGGAGTTGCTACAGCACGGCGACCGGGGCAGCTGTAACTGCCTAAGGGAGACACGGGAGTCCTTCGTAAGGGGACAGAACCGTGGAAATACACACAGGGAGCGTCCGCACAGGAGGCCTTCTACTTTACCTGTGGAGCACCTATACCAGTACAGGGTAGCCATCAGGGTACCCGCAGTGGCTGGGTCGGTGAGTTCCTCCGCTGAACCGCTGGACCCGGAGGGCTGGGGAGGAATCGACCAGGGGCCCGACTTCGAGTGGGAGCGCCCTGGGAAGAAGGCGCACTACTTTACCTTGGCGTTAGGAAAAGGGCTGAGCACAGCGATCCACCCGGCCGGTCGGTCTCACGTGTTACCGAGTTCTACGGGCTCGGACCTGAGAAAACACGAGGCGCTAACCGACTCAACGCGGAGGTTGTAAAACCTCGCTGAAGGTGTTGGGTGTTGCCCAACCAGCGACTCTACAGATGTCTGCTAGGGAGGTGCCCTTGGCCAGTGCCCACGAGGGCGCTAACACCCCTTGTTGAGTGAGCTCGGACCCGTGCTGACGGTGGATAAGCCAGTGGGCATCGACAACCCAGTGGGCGAGCCTCTGTTTGGAGGCGGCATTCCCTTTCTGCCGTCCCCAAAGCAGACAAAGAGCTGCTCAGAGCGTCTAGTGCTCTGTGTGCGGTCCAGGTAAATCGCAGGGCGCGCACTGGACACAGCAACGAAAGGGCTGGGTCTGCCTCCTCCGGGGCAGCGCTTGCAGGTTCACTACCTGATCTCGGAATGGTGTGGTAGGAACCTTGGGCACATAGCCCGGTCGCGGTCTTAGGATCACAGAGCGTATCTGCTGGACCGAACTCCAGGCAAGTGTTGCTGACAGAGAGCGCTTGCAGGTCCCCGACCCTCTTAATGGAGGCGGCGCGATCAGCAGGGCCGTCTTAAGAGAGGGCCCTGAGTCCAACTGATTCGAGCGGCTCGAAGGGAGGTCTCTGGAGTCCTGCCAAGACTACCGAGAGATCCCAGGAGGGAACTAGGCCTGGCCGGGAGGGATTCAACCTCCGAGCCTCTCAGGAACCTGAGGATCAGGTCGTGCTTACCCAAAGACTTGCCGTCTACAGGATCGTGGTAGGTGGCGATAGCGGCAACATACACCTTGAGGGTGGACGGGGACAGCCTCCTGTCCAGCCTCTCCTGTAGGAACAGGAGCACTGACCTAATCGCGCATCTCTGCGGGTCTTCGGCTCGGGAAGAACACCAATCTGCGAACAGGCGCCACTTTAGGGCGTAAAGGTGCCTGGTAGAGGGAGCTCTGGCTTGGTTGATGGTATTCACAACGGTCGCCGGTAAGCCTGAGAGAGGAGGTCCTTTCTCAGGGGAATTCGCCAGGGAGGAGCTGTCGCGAGGAGCCTGAGTTCCGAGAACCAAGTCCGAGTGGGCCAGTAGGGGGCCACCAACGTGACTTGCTCCTCGTCCTCCTGACCTTGCACAGCACCCGGTGCAAGAAGGCTCACTGGGAAATGCGTGCTTGCGCGGCCCGAGGGCCAGCTGTGTGCCAGCGCGTCTGTCGAGGGAGCCTCTGTTAGGGCGTACCAGAGCGGGCAGTGGGAGGTTTCCTGGGTGGCGAACAGGTCTACCTGGGCCTTGCCAAACCGTTCCCAAATCAGCTGGACCGACTGGGGTGAAGCCTCCACTCCCGCCCGGGCAGGCGTTGTCGTGATAAGCGGCGTCCGCTCTGACGTTGAGCTTGCCGGGGATGTGAGTGGCACGCAGCAACTTGAGTAGCTGCTGGCTCCATAGGAGGAGGCGGCAGGCGAGTTGTGACATGTGGCGGGGCGTCACGCCGCCTTGGCGATTATATGCGCCACCACCGTGGTGCTGTCCGATCTCACGAGGACATGTTTGTCCCGAACTAATGGGAGGAACTTCCTGAGAGCAAGAAGGGCGGTCAGCAACTCCAGGCAATTGATGTGCCAGCGCAGCGGGGCCCCTTTCCAGCGGCCGGCTGCTGCGTGCCCGCTGCACTACGGCACCCCACCCGGACCGGGGCGTCGGTTGTGACCAGGGCGTGTCGGGACACCTGCTGCAGGGGCACTCCTGCCCGTAAAAAGCAGAGGTCTGTCCAGGGTCGGAGTGTTTTGAGGCAGGCGGGGGTGATCCTTACCCGATGCGTGCCGCGGTGCCATGCGTGTCTCGGGACTCGAGTCTGGAGCCAGTGCTGGAGTGGTCTCATATGCATCAACCCCAGCGGCGCGACCGCTGAGGAGGATGCCATATGCCCCAGGAGCCTCTGGAAAAGTTTTAGAGGGACCACTGTGCCTGGCTTGAAGGAAGCGAGGCAGTCCAGCACCGACTGAGCACGCTTCGCTCGTGAGGCGTGCTGTCATTGAGACTGAGTCTAACTCCAACCCGAGAAAGAGATGCTCTGAACCAGAGTGAGCTTGCTCTTTTCCCAGTTGACCTGAAGCCCCAAGCGGCTGAGGTGCGGAGCACCTGGTCTCTGTGTGTGCATAGTAACTCTCGAGAGTGTGCTAGGATGAGCCAGTCGTCGAGGTAGTTGAGTATCGCGGATGCCGGTTACTCGTGGCGGGGCAAGGGCCGCCTCTGCAACTTTCGTGAAGACGCGAGGGACAGAGACAGGCCGAAGGGAGGACTTTGTACTGAAGCGCCTGGCCGTCGAGCGCGAACCGTAGGAAGGGTCGGGTGTCGTGGCAGAATTGAGGCGTGGAAGTACTGCGCCCTTCAGGTCCACAGCTGCGAACCAATCTAGATGCTGAGCGCCAGCCAGAATATTTCTCTGCGTAAGCATTTTGAGCGGGAGTTTTAACAAGGCCCGATTGAAAACTTCGCAAGTCCAGGATTGGTCGTAAGCCGCCGCCTTTCTTGGGTACAATGAAGTAAGGGCTGTAGAAACCCTTCCTCATTTCAGTTGGAGGGACGGGCTCTACCGCGCCCTTGGCTAAGAGGGCCGCGATTTCTGCTGCGCAGGGAATTGGCGTGCTCGCCGTGTACTGCTGGAAGCGGACACCCCTGAAGAGGCGGGAGCGGGCAAACTGAATTGCGTAACCGAGTCGAATGGTCGGTGCAGCCAGCGTGATGCGTTGGGAAGCGAAAGCCACGCTTCCCAGCTCTGCGCTAGGGGCACCAAAGGGACGAGTATTTTGGGCGTACCGGCGGGGCCTGCATGCGAGCGGAACAGGTAATGCAGCGTCGGGCGGCCGTTGCGGCCTGAGGCTGAGGTGCTGAGAATAGACTCAAAGCACTTACCTTGCTCCGCAGCGCCCGGCAGGGCGGGTTCTTGACTGAGGAGGAGGTCTGATGTTGGCGTCCTCTGGACTCGTCTGAACCGGCCAGCGGGGGACAGTCGTGGGCAGGCGGAAGGCGGGATTGCGGCGTCCGGTGTACCGGGACTGTTGTGATCTGAAAGCACATTGCCGTGAAGCGGCATTTCGCGAGCCAGGTGACCCAGAGGCAAAGGAAATAGCTCTTTTATTGAGAATGTGGGTACCACAGCCCCGTCAGGGGTGCGGCAAATGAAAAAACAAAGGATTCTCCTCCCGGCCCTCCACGGGGGCGAGGCGGTCTTACCACCTCCGGAGCTAGCGTCTTGGCTCTGGGTCGGCTGTCTCAGGAGCGGCTTAGGAGCCTTCCGGGTCCTGGAGGGGTTACGTGAGACAGGGGCGTCTTGCCGCCTGCGGAGTGCTTTCGGCAGCTGGGGCTGAGAGCTGGGCCCGGGTTGAGGCGGAGCAGGAGCTGGTTTCCTCGCAGGGGGCGCCCTCGGCGGGCAGACAGGGCAGGGCCCGTGGCGGCAGGTCTGCTGGCGGGGCATGATGTCTGAAATGGCCTCCGTCTGCTTCTTCACCGCAGGAGAACTTTTGGTGAAGTCCTCGGCGGTGTCACCGAAAAGGCCAATCTGGGAGACAGGTGCGTCCAGGAAGTGGTTTTGTCAGCCTCACGCATCTCGACCAGGTTGAGCCAAAGATGGCGTTCCTGGACCACTAGGGTGGCCATCGTCTGTCCGAGTGCCTGCGCTGTGGCCTTCGTCGCTCTCAGGGCGAGGTCGAGTCAGCTGGCGCAGTTCCTGCAGCACATCAGGATCAGGTCCACCCCGTGCATGTTTCTGAGTGCTTTGGCCTGGTGGACTTGCAGGAGGGCCATTGCATGCAGGGCGGAGGCAGCAGCGTCCAGCCGTAGTGTAGGCCTTCGCGTTAGCGAGGATGTTGTCCTACTGGGCTTGGATGAGAGTGCAGGCGACCCGCCAGGAGGTAGGGCTACGGGGCATAGATGGTGCGCAACTGCCCTATCAACCTGGGGAATCGCGTCGTACCGTGGCGCTCTCCGCCGTCGAGGGTGGAGAGAGTGGAGCGGGTGGCACCTAGGCGGCGGAGGCGGGGCTCTCCGCGTAGGCGTCAGCTCATCATGCACCTCCGGGAAGAAAGGGACCGGGGGATCGCGAGGCCGCGAGCGGCGCTGCCCCCAGGAACCAATCGTCCAACCGAGAAGGCTGTAGGGAGGATGGAGGGTTCCAGTCCAACCCCATGCTCAAGGCGGCCTGGGCAAGCATGTCGGACATCTGGCGTCGGCTTCCGCCTGGGCCTGCTGGCCCGAGCGGCAGTCCAGGGAGTCCTCGGCATCAGACACCGCACTCTCCGATGCAGCGGCGAGCTCATCTGCTCGGACTTCGGGAGGATAGACAGCCGGGCCGTGAGGCGAGCCGCTATCGCCCGTGGCGTGGGCGGAGACCAGTGGCGTGTCGGGAGCGGGAGGTTCGCGGGGGCTACCGGCGAAACTGCACCGCTGCCGCCCCAAATCGCCCCAGCGCCAACCGCACCGTCCTTAATCCCGTGGGAAGAAGGAGCAATGCGGGGTGCAGCTGGGGTGGCTTACTTTCTGTTGAAAGCGAGCGCGACCATAGCGTGGTCATGGTCATGTTCTCGCAGTGAGAACATGAACCATCCTAAGCGCCGCCTCGGTGTGATCGCGGCCCAAACACACGAGACAGCGCCTGTGGCCGTCTGAAGCAGAGAGCACTCTACGCATCCAGGAGCGACACAGGGGCGGAAAGGCATCTTGAAAAGACGGCGTCCTTAAAAGGGCGTTCAACGCCGCTGTGTTTGCTCTTTTAGAAAATTACTCTTTTAGTAAAAACTCTTTTAATACACAGTGTGTGTGTGTATGTGTCTGCGCTGTCGAGCGCTCAGGAGCAACAGTGCACGCCGTGCACTGAGAAGGAGAAAGCCGCTGTTGTGCGCCGTCAAGATCCAACAGCATGCAGATCGTCAGAGAAAACAGGAACGTTTGTAGTGGTGTGTGACTCGCAGCAAACTGCAGACAGACCATCGGCTCCGAAGAAATTTTCTGAATGAACTCCCGTATTTGCGCCGCTTAAATACCCGTATGTCCGGGGGCGGGACATGCAAATACTGGCTGCCAACTCTCATTGGCCTTTTTTCATAGATCAGAGGTGAATATCGGCGCTCAAGAGAGACCCCTAGTGTCGCTTCTCCGACACAACGCGGAGAGAGCGACAGAAGGGGAACTACAGGTACATTTACATTTACATTTATGCATTTGGCAGACGCTTTTATCCAAAGTGACTTACAGTGCACTTATTACAGTTAAAATCCCCCCGGAGCAACCTGGAGTTAAGTGCCTTACTCAACGACACAATGCTGGTGGCTGTGGGGCTCGAACCAGCAACCTTCTGATTACCAGTTATGTGCTTTAGCCCACTACACCCCCCCCCCCCCCAACACCAATTCTCTTCCAGATTTGAGGACTCTATAGAACTATCCTAAACAGCACTATAGTGTGGCAAGTGACGGTTTATGTACACCTAGCGCTGCGATTGGACAGGAAGTGAGGGAGGTGCTCCAGGCATCTTCAGCTTCAATTTCCCTCTTTTGTAAGTGTCAACAAGCCCCAAACCTCTTCTGTAAGGGAGCGATTTACCAGTTGAGTGGCTGAAGAAAATCAAGAATGCTGTCTTGAAGTCATTCCCTCAGGCGTGATTGGATTTAGTGACGGTTTATTGCATGAAAACATAAACAGATACTTGCTTAGCATCTATTCCCTTCTGCGCTGTATATTGGGGATGACTATATAAATGTCCCCTGGTTCCAGTGTGACGGGGCTGTTCTGTCAAATCCAGGCTTCGGGTGGCTTTTTCCTCTCTTTCTAGCCCTGCCTTTCATACCATACCACAACATCCAGGACAGGGATTACTCTTAGACCAGGCTTCAGTTATCCTATCGTCTGCTAATACCTGGGGAGTGGTGGTGGTGGCGTAGTGGGCTAAAGCACATAACTGGTAATCAGAAGGTTGCTGGTTCGATCCCCACAGCCACCACCATTGTGTCCTTGAGTAAGGCACTTAACTCCAGGTTGCTCTGGGGGGGATTGTCCCTGTAATAAGACCACTCCTCGTGGGGCGCGTGGCGAGATGTGTGTGGATGCCGCTGAGAATAGCCTCTACGTCTCCGCGGTAACGCGCTCAACAAGCCACGTGATAAGATGCGCGGATTGACGGTCTTGGACGCGGAGGCAACTGAGATTCGTCCTCCGCCACCCGGATTGAGGCGAGTCACTATGCCACCACAAGGACTCAGAGCGATTTGGGAATTGGCCATTACAGATTGGGGAGAAAAAAAATGCAAAACTCAATTTAAGTCGAACATGTGGCCGCGTGCGTCTCTCTCTCTCGAACCGGTGTCTCCGGCCGCCCCTTATCCCGCTGATCAGCTGATTCAGCGCCGGCCGCTGCTCTATCGCGGCCCGGCCACGCCCTCCTCCTCATCACATACACATCTTAATACAAGGCAACAGCACACACACACACACACACACATGCAGCGGGAGTATTTTCGTATTTTTTATTTGTCAAAATGACGGAAAATTTCCGTCAATCTTTCAAAAAAATCGGTAAATGATGGATCGGTTAACGCAACCCCTGAGCACAACAGTCCGATCACGGAAATAAAGATCCCGTTCATTTTTATATTTGAATTGATTATTAACGAAAACGAATAAACCTTTAAAGACCGACCTACCGTGAGATAAATGGTGCTATACATGCTATATATGTTGAAGATATCAGTTTGCGTTATTTCAACTTTCTATAAAATAATAGCATCATTTCGGGTGAAGAACTACACTACCCATGATCCTAGAGAAATATCCAACAATCAGAGAATTGCGGCCAAACAAAGTGCGCCAAAAGAGCTTTGCATATAGTAATAGTTTCTATACAATGTTAAACCAACATTTTATTACATCATCCACAATGCTTCATGGGACTGTAGTTCATTCCCTTATTAAAGACGTTAAGTACACAGTCTTCAAATACCTTTTTTCTTCTAATCATATTTATGTTGACTGCAATGGGGGCGAGAGAGATAGACGCTTCAATGTGACTGTGACCTATATTTACTGCTTGGCTGAATTTCGCTCTTGCAGTGAAAAAGATTCTGGAGTGAGAGACGCCGCTGAGATCAAAGACATCTCATTAAACTTGGGCTTCACCTCAACAACACGTAGGCACTTTGAATGCAGAATTTTACCTGTAATTTCAGGATTTTTGCAGCCTACTGGACATGCATTTCATCATCGGCGTCTATTATCCATCAGTGTTTCCCCAACGAGTAGGTGAGGTGACAATGGGGGCATGCAAATACAATTCTGAGATGTACCTTTAATTACAATTTCATCACAGTCAAAGATAACATTCAAACCCAGATCATGTATTTCTCACTGGCACAAATAATATTGTGTGACCTCTAGTGCAGATACACCAAAATGGTTGTGTTATAAAGGTCAGATAAATATGCAATGAAATAACCCAATCTTATGTGGCTTAGCACACTGCGTTGCGACTAGCGTAGTGATCGCTAGTCAAATCTAGAGACCTGTTTTTACATTGTTTTTTTTTCAGCAAATGAGCTCAACCTTGCTAACAGTGTCAAATGTGACGTAAAACATCACCCTGAGCTGACCACGCAACTGCACAGATACTTACCCACAATGCTCGTTGTTGGCCGGCAATGCCGTACCTGCAATGATGCACAATCCAGGCACAGAACAGAACGTTTCATTGGCTTTGTTGCGCATACAGTAAATAAATCTGATTGGTCCGAGTCGAGACAGACTGCTTGATATTGATGACTCATTGATACAACTGAGTTACAATTAGAGGTAGACGATACATCGGTTTTACCGATTAATCGGTACCGATGGTTGCTTTTTGGAACTATCGGATATCGGAAATAGGAAAAAGACGATATTTTATTAGCACTAAACCGTCACCTGGTGAATCTATAGGCTATAATAAGCTTTATTTGGTAAATACTCACATATAGAGCATTGTAACGGTGCCAAATCTGTGTAGTTTCAAAATAAGAGTCCCCAGTGTATTTTGGGCTTATTTAAAGTGTAAAGTCCCACGTTATGCACCAAATCTTCATTTCTCTGGTTATTAATGGGATTTTGTTTGCACAATAAATTTGGGCAGTAGCGAAGATATATACAGGCGTGCCTTCCGCCCCGTCTGCTGGCAGGACATCCCCATCTACCTGGATGAGGGAGGGGACAAAAGTAGAAGAGAGAGAGATAAAAAACACTTACTCGCCGGTTCTCCGATATGCCGTAGCTTGGTCCTCGGCCACTCCTCCACCCTCTAACGGACGAAAGCCATGCCTCCCCGGGTGGATCGGCAGTGCTCCGGCCCCTGGCGAACGGAACGCCCCGACAAGTTTTTTGGTGGACGGTAGGAGTCTCCCTGGCAGCGGTAACCGCTCCAGGTGGTTGGTTGGGAGCCCCTCCTCCCCTCGCGGCCAGTGGCCATTCCTGCGCTTCCAGGCAGCTGGGCTCCTCCGTCCTCTGGCCGCGGCTGCTCCTTTGGGGTGGATGGTAGTGGTAAGGACTCCCTCCTCCTTCCCAGGTTTCGACACCAGTGTAAAGGGATTAATGGAAAGGAGGAGGCGAGAACAATATAAATAATATTTTAATTATAAAACTGAACCAAAAGACCAAACACACACACGGGTGTCCGTCACCTGTCCGTAACTCTCTCTCTCTCTGTCCCACTGCAGTCTACATCCACATGCGAGATGTTTAAATGAGACACTCTGGTGTAAAACGAGTAGCTTAAGTCCTGCATGAGAGATAGTCCCAGCTGTGATACTGTCTGTAACCACTGCAATGATTAAATCAGCCAAACCCTTAACATTACAGGAACAGTTAACCTAAAAATTTAATTTTTAATTTTTTTTGTTATTTTGTTTTCCTTTTGAAAAGATGTAAATGGGTAGATTTAGAGAGGTGTGCATGAGACACACACACACACACACACACACACACACACACACAGCAAGCTTTTAGAGACAGCTGAAGTAAAATCCAATTACATTGTTAACACAGCGAGACACTGTAGCAGACATTGAACCGAGCCCTCTAAAGATGCATTTATGTGTACGATAGTGAATTTAGCAGAGCAGTTTTAAGTCAACATGAAATGACATTCACAGCTCGTGTTTATGACATATTTACGATTACCCTAGCAACCACATGGCAACGCACAAAACAACACCTAGAACACCCTAGCAACCACAGAACACCATAGCATCTGCATAATAATGTGCTAAAGACCACACAAAATACCCTAGCATCCACATGGCAATGCACTAAACAACACCTAGAACACCATAGCATCTGCATAGTAATGTGATTATAACACTCAAAACACCCTAGCAACCACATGGCAACGCACAAAACAACACCTAGAACACCCTAGCAACCACAGAACACCATAGCATATGCATAGTAATGTGATTATAACACTCAGAACACCCTAGCAACCACATGGCAATGCACTAAGCAACACCTAGAACACCCTAGCAACCACAGAACACCATAGCATATGCATAGTAATGTGATTATAACACTCAGAACACCCTAGCAACCACATGGCAATTCACTAAGCAACACCTAGAACACCCTAGCAACCACAGAACACCATAGCATCTGCATAGTAACGTGCTAAAGACCACACACAATACCCTAGCATCCACATGGCAACGCACTAAACAGCACCTAGAACACCGTAGCAACCACAGAACACCATAGCATATGCATAGTAATGTGATTATAACACTCAGAACACCCTAGCAACCACATAGCAATGCACTAAACAACACCTAGAACACCATAGCATCTGCATAGTAATGTGATTATAACACTCAGAACACCCTAGCAACCACATGGCAATGCACAAAACAACACCTAGAACACCCTTGCAACCACAGAACACCATAGC
>NC_068281.1:1760173-1805173 GCF_025860055.1 Xyrauchen texanus
TTTAAGAGAACGGATATAGAATGGATACGTACAACAAGCACTAAATTGGTACTGTCTCTTTAAGAGAACGGATATAGAATGGATACGTACAACAAGCACTAAATTGGTACTGTCTCTTTAAGAGAACGGATATAGAATGGATACGTCCAACAAGCACTAAATTGGTACTGTCTCTTTAAGAGAACGGATATAGAATGGATACGTACAACAAGCACTAAATTGGTACTGTCTCTTTAAGAGAATGGATATAGAATGGATACGTCCAACAAGCACTAAATTGGTACTGTCTCTTTAAGAGAACGGATATAGAATGGATACGTACAACAAGCACTAAATTGGTACTGTCTCTTTAAGAGAATGGATATAGAATGGATACGTCCAACAAGCACTAAATTGGTACTGTCTCTTTAAGAGAATGGATATAGAATGGATACGTCCAACAAGCACTAAATTGGTACTGTCTCTTTAAGAGAACGGATATAGAATGGATACGTACAACAAGCACTAAATTGGTACTGTCTCTTTAAGAGAACGGCTATAGAATGGATACGTACAACAAGCACTAAATTGGTACTGTCTCTTTAAGAGAATGGATATAGAATGGATACGTCCAACAAGCACTAAATTGGTACTGTCTCTTTAAGAGAACGGATATAGAATGGATACGTCCAACAAGCACTAAATTGGTACTGTCTCTTTAAGAGAATGGATATAGAATGGATACGTACAACAAGCACTAAATTGGTACTGTCTCTTTAAGAGAACGGATATAGAATGGATACGTCCAACAAGCACTAAATTGGTACTGTCTCTTTAAGAGAACGGCTATAGAATGGATACGTACAACAAGCACTAAATTGGTACTGTCTCTTTAAGAGAACGGATATGTACAAATATAAAAATGCAACGGATACAGAACATGTAGCTTCCTGAAACAGACGTGACTGGCATAAATGGGGCTCTCTCTAACGCCAGCCGTTAATCTGAACACAATCTCAAACTTATGTGGCTCTTATCAATATTACATTTGAATGAATGATTTACAGATCAAACAGACAGCGGGCTGCTGTACAGAAGTGAATCGATGTGGAAGAAATTACACACGGCGGTCACGTTGCCAGATGAATCCTGGCTTTATGTCTGCAAGATTTATTAAATTGATTAAATGTTGATTACTTGCCTGAAATAGCTCGACTAGTATTAGAATGACTGATATTTAGAGAAACTGAACAGAAATGAAATGTTCTAGTATTTATGAAGTATGGGCTGTGCCCCAATTTGCATACTTACTCTATGCATAAGTAAGTATGCGACACATGTAGCACACAGTATATAGCACACTAGTATTCTGCTCTGTAGCTTCTGGTCTTCCTTTCATCACAAACTTGCGGTCACCGACAGCTCGTTAGCTTCTGATTAAAGCCCAGATGGACAAATCAATTACCTTAATTGGACTGTTAAATCCTAAGAAACCTGCAGCTTAGCTCCTCCCACTGCGTCATCAATAACTCGCCCCTGTGCTGTTTGTGAGCGAGAGAAGTGAGTGATATTTATAAGTGTAAAGGGTCATCACATGACTCACGTCAGCGCTGCAGAATACATTGAAGTCTATGAAGCGAGCGATATTTATACGAGTAAAGGGTCATCACATGACTCGTGTCAGCGCTGCAGAATACATTGAAGTCTATGAAGCGAGTGATATTTATACGAGTAAAGGGTCATCACATGACTCGTGTCAGCGCTGCAGAATACATTGAAGTCTATGAAGTGAGTGATATTTATACGAGTAAAGGGTCATCACATGACTCGCGTCAGCGCTGCAGAATACATTGAAGTCTATGAAGTGAGTGATATTTATACGAGTAAAGGGTCATCACATGACTCGCGTCAGCGCTGCAGAATACATTGAAGTCTATGAAGCGAGTGATATTTATACGCGTAAAGGGTCATCACATGACTCGCGTCAGCGCTGCAGAATACATTGAAGTCTATGAAGTGAGTGATAATTATACGAGTAAAGGGTCATCACATGACTCGCGTCAGCGCTGCAGAATACATTGAAGTCTATGAAGCGAGTGATATTTGTACGTGTAAAGGGTCATCACATGACTCGCGACAGCGCTGCAGAATACATTGAAGTCTATGAAGCGAGTGATATTTATACGAGTAAAGGGTCATCACATGACTCGCGTCAGTGCTGCAGAATACATTGAAGTCTATGAAGTGAGTGATATTTATACGAGTAAAGGGTCATCACATGACTCGCGTCAGTGCTGCAGAATACATTGAAGTCTATGAAGCGAGTGATATTTGTACGAGTAAAGGGTCATCACATGACTCGCGTCAGTGCTGCAGAATACATTGAAGTCTATGAAGTGAGTGATATTTATACGTGTAAAGGGTCATCACATGACTCGCGTCAGCGCTGCAGAATACATTGAAGTCTATGAAGTGAGTGATATTTATACGAGTAAAGGGTCATCACATGACTCGTGTCAGTGCTGCAGAATACATTGAAGTCTATGAAGTGAGTGATATTTATACGAGTAAAGGGTCATCACATGACTCGCGTCAGCGCTGCAGAATACATTGAAGTCTATGAAGTGAGTGATATTTGTACGTGTAAAGGGTCATCACATGACTCGCGTCAGCGCTGCAGAATACATTGAAGTCTATGAAGTGAGTGATATTTGTACGTGTAAAGGGTCATCACATGACTCGCGTCAGTGCTGCAGAATACATTGAAGTCTATGAAGTGAGTGATATTTGTACGTGTAAAGGGTCATCACATGACTCGCGTCAGTGCTGCAGAATACATTGAAGTCTATGAAGTGAGTGATATTTATACGAGTAAAGGGTCATCACATGACTCGCGTCAGTGCTGCAAAATACATTGAAGTCTATGAAGCGAGTGATATTTATACGAGTAAAGGGTCATCACATGACTCGCGTCAGTGCTGCAGAATACATTGAAGTCTATGAAGTGAGTGATATTTATACGAGTAAAGGGTCATCACATGACTCGCATCAGTGCTGCAGAATACATTGAAGTCTATGAAGCGAGTGATATTTATACGAGTAAAGGGTCATCACATGACTCGCGTCAGTGCTGCAGAATACATTGAAGTCTATGAAGCGAGTGATATTTATACGAGTAAAGGGTCATCACATGACTCGCGTCAGTGCTGCAGAATACATTGAAGTCTATGAAGTGAGTGATATTTATACGAGTAAAGGGTCATCACATGACTCACATCAGCGCTGCAGAATACATTGAAGTCTATGAAGTGAGTGATATTTATACGAGTAAAGGGTCATCACATGACTCACATCAGCGCTGCAGAACACATTGAAGTCTATGAAGTGAGTGATATTTATACGAGTAAAGGGTCATCACATGACTCGCGTCATTAAGTGATATTATGGAATTCTGCAATCAAAGGTTGATACAATGTAACATCATGCGATTTGTTATATATTTAGAACTATTTTTTTTCTTCTACTATTTGTTAGTAGCTTGTAACTTTACAAACTACAGTTTCAAAGTAGCTTCCCCAACACTGGACATGCTGTATATATACATTAAGATGAACAGTCTGGAATATTCCAGATATTAGCATGTACGTATCTGAAAGCAGATGGTAATGTTTTAATAGTCATTTTTTGAGTCATCACTCAAAGAAGGCGTGAAGCATTTTGTCACAGATGTCTTTGCACTCTATGAAACGATGGCGTTATTTAATCTTAAAAGGTATAGCTCACCTAAACATGCTAATTCTGCCATTATTTAATCCCGCTCATGGTTTTCCAAACCTGTATGACTTAAAATGAGCCATTCACTCCATCTTTTTTTTTTAACTCAACAGAAGGCTTCGTATTTTGTTATTGTTTTGCACATTGTTTGAGTCATGCAATCATGAGTGATTTAAACCGCTTTGACAGATATTCATTGAAGATGCCAGTGAGGTGGCATATAGTGAATTGCTATGGCAACCAGAGTGTGTGGTATAATGAAACCCAACTGGCACAGATGCCGTGGCGATGATCCAACATACAGAGAAATGTTCTGCAACAGACCGACAAATGGCATTTTTCTAAGAGAGCTCAATTGTAAAATAGTGCTGTAATGGGGCGTTCACACACAATGAGTGATTGTATTGTTGGCTTTAGTAGTCTGAAGTTAATCAAACGTTATTATATCACATGTACATAAGTATTCAGACCCTTAACTCGGTACTTAGTTGAAGCACCTTTGGCAGCGATTACAACCTCAGGTCTTTTTAGGTATGACACGCTTTCCACACCTGGATTTGGGGGATTTTCTTCCATTCTTCTGTGCAGATCCTCTCCAGCTCTGTCAGGTTGGATGGGGTTTGTCGGTGGACAGCCATTTTCAGGTCTCTCCAGAGATCTTCGATTGGGTTCAAGTCTGGCTCTGTCAGAGTTGTCCCGAAGCCACTCTTGCGTTGTCTTGGCTGTGTGCTTTGGGTCGTTGTCCTGTTGGAAGGTGAATATTCAGGCCTAGTCTGAGGTCCTGAGTGCTCTGGACCAGGTGTGCATTGAGGATATCTCTGTATTGTACTGCGTTTAGCTTTCCTTCATCCCTGACCAGTCCCCAAGTCTCTGCCACTGAAAAACACCCACACAGCATGATGCAACCTCCATCATGCTTCACTTTTGGGATGGTGTTGGGCAGGTGATGAGCGGTGCCTGGTTTCCTCCAGACATGATGCTTGGAATTGAGGCCAAACAGTTCAATCTTCATTTCATCAGACCAGAGAATCTTGTTTCTCACAGTCTGAGAGTCCATCAAGTGCTTCTTTATGTGTCTTGCACTGAGGAGAAGCGTCCGTCTGGCCACTCTGCCATAAAGCCCAGATCAGTGGAGTGTCGCAGTGATGGTCGTCCTTCTGGAAGTTTCTCCCATCTCCACACATGATCTCTGGAGCTTAACCAGAGTGACCATCGGGTTCTTTGTCACCTCTCTTAGCAAAGCCCTTCTCACCACGATTGCTCAGTTTGGCCGGGCGGTCAGCTCTAGGAAGAGTCCTGGTTTTTCCAAACTTGGAGTTTTGGAGGCCACTGTGCTCTTGGGAACCTTCAATGCAGCCCACCAGATCTGTTTCGACACAATCCTGTCTCTGATCTCTGTAGGCAGTTCCTTTGACCTCATGGCTTGGTTTTTGCTCTGATATGCATTTTCAGCTGTGATACCTTATATAGACAGGTGTGCACCTTTCCAGACCACGTCCAATCAATTACATTTGTCACAGGTGGACTCCAATCAAACTGTAGAAACATCTCAAAGATGATCCAGAGAAATGGGATGCACCTTAGCTAAATGATAAATGATCTGCACTTATATAGCGCCTTTTTTAACCTTAGAGGTTACCAAAGCACTTTACAATGTGTCCCATTGATCGGGGACCACACAACGGCGTATTAGAGAACCGGTGAGTGAGCTGTTACTCTCTCTCTCTCTCTCTCTCTCTCTGTTGCTCCGTGCTGGCCTTTCCCTCGCCTATTTTGTTCTTTTTTTTGTTTCCCCCGTCCTGTCGAGGAAGGCGGGGATGACCAGCCGGCAGACGGGTGCAAGGCACGCCCCACCCCCTGGGGTGTACGTCATGCCGCTCCCCAATCAGCCTGATGGGGTGCGCGAGGGACAAAGGCTACCGGTGATGACGGTTCGAGAGAGAGAGCAGCTGCCCTGTATGTGTTTGTGTGTGTCTTTTTATTTAATTTAATATTATTTATATTGTTAAGCCGGTTCTCGCCTCCTCCTGTCCCTTTAACCCTCTTGCAAGTCTGTTTTGTGATTTTTCTTTCCTACACGATGGAAGCACAAAGCCGATGTCTTCGTAAAATAACCCTTGTGCCCTCTCTCATGATGAGTAAACCCAGCTCCAATCTTCCCGAAACATTTAGAAAGGATCAAATCAAAAGACGAGCGTTGCTGAAGCACTTTTCATGTATTGTTTACGCTCAAATGTGGGCTTATTCTAGAACGAGGCCAGTCTAAATAAGAGCACAAGGACTTTGACTCAGTTTAACGCACAGTCGAGCACATGATGCAACTCAATTGTGTTTCATAAACGAACGATTCATGCAGAAATGCGCCTCTTTAAATGCGCCCTTCTCTGCGGTATACAGACTGATTGTCCTGTGACTATCTGAAGTACCTGTAGTTTACTGCCACGGACAGGTGTGGATTATAACAGCATGATGCATGACTTCTTTAAGCGATAATGCATTGTCACGAATGCATGCATGCATCTGCGTGTAAGTGCACAGGCTTTGAAGCGTAATGAGTTCACTTGCATGCCTGATAGATTGCTGATGTCTCTATTAGACTAAAAAGACACCGTCATTATTTACTCAAACGCTCTCTTTATTTAAAGTGTCAACGTGTTTAAATATTTATAAGTGTTTATTAAAAGAAATAGCTTTGGGAGTCCATGCATCTTCTGTTTGATGAAAATAAAAATGTCTGCATTTTCCCAAAGCATGTGATTTGAATAACAGAACAAAGCGAACGCTCTTATGATAGCAGCTGTTTCATTCTGTCTTTCGCAAGTTTTATTTTTTTTAATCGGAGGAACCACCGTTTTATCCAAACAGCCAATGCACTGATGTACATTACGTATTTTAAAGGCATTAAATAAACACATTTTTAAATGTAATAAATGCATGTTTCCACTACATGAATAACACAAGCTGTGCAAAAACTTGCATAATTGCATAATATTTAAATGTTACTGTGGGACCCAGTTGAGTTTATTATTATTATAATATAATACTGAATTATCATTATTGTTTTGAGGATTATATTCGTTATTTATAAAAGTCATGTATTTCCGTCCTATTTACTTCAACTTCACCTGGAGCTTTTATTTTGACACTGAATTTTGACGCGCTGACGTTTAATAGTGTTGTGAAAAAGTATTCGCCCCCTCCTGATTTCGGACGGCCACTTCTGGGATAGTTCCCTACTGTGTCAAGTGTTCTCCATTTGGAGATAATGGCTCTCACTGGGGTTCTTTGGAATCCAAGAGCCTTTGACACTTCCCAGACTGATGTGTTTCAAACACATTTTTTCCTAATTTCTGGAAATTATTTCGACCTTGGCATAGTGTGCGACTGGGTGAGACCGTTTAGCCAACTTCATGCTGCTGTAAAAGTTGTATTTAGGTGTTGATGTGATTGATCGGGTCTGGGTGTGTCCAGTCCAGCAGAACCCCATTATGAATGCAGTTTCATAGATTTGGGGATTTAGTAACAAAGGGGGCAAATACTTTTTCACACATGCCTAGTTGGTATTGGATAACTTTTTTTGCTTCTATAAATAATGTTATCATGTTAAAACAGTATTTTGTGTTTACTCAGATTGCCTTTGTTTTATGTTACGTTTTGTTTGAATTTTTGTATCAAGTTAGTATGAGAATGAGCGATAATAACGGCGATATTAGCATTCAGGATCGCACATACAGTGCGACCAGTGTAGTCCAATTTCCAAACGAATGACTCTTATGAGCCGATTCTTTGAATCAACAGGGTCCGATTCCAGAACGAATGACTCTTATGAGCCGATTCTTTGAATCAACTGTGTCCGATTCCTGAACGAATGACTCTTATGAGCCGATTCTTTGAATCAACAGTGTCCGATTCCTGAACGAATGACTCTTATGAGCCGATTCTTTGAATCAACAGTGTCCGATTCCAGAACAAATGACTCTTATAAGTGGATTCTTTTGAATCAACAGTGTCCAAATCCTGAACGAATTACTCTTATGAGCCGATTCTTTGAATCAACAGAGTCCAATTCCAGAACAAATGACTCTTATAAATGGATTCTTTTGAATCAACAGTGTCCGATTCCTGAACGACTGACTCTTATGAGTCGATTCTTTGAATCAACAGTGTCCGATTCCAGAACAAATGACTCTTATAAGTGGATTCTTTTGAATCAACAGTGTCCGATTACAGAACGAATGACTCTTATGAGCCGATTCTTTGAATCAACAGTGTCCGATTCCAGAACGAATGACTCTTCTGAGCCAATTCTTTGAATCAACAGTGTCCGATTCCAGAACGAATGACTCTTCTGAGCCGATTCTTTGAATCAACAGTGTCCGATTCCTGAACGAATGACTCTTATGAGCCGATTCTTTGAATCAACAGTGTCCGATTCCAGAACAAATGACTCTTATAAGTGGATTCTTTTGAATCAACAGTGTCCGATTCCAGAACGAATGACTCTTATGAGCCGATTCTTTGAATCAACAGTGTCCGATTCCAGAACGAATGACTCTTATGAGCCGATCCTTTGAATCTGAAGTTTTGTTACATTTTGTTTGAATTTTTGAATCAAGTTATTATGAGAATGAGCGATAATAACGGCAATACTAGACTTATTAGCATAAACTAGCATATTCTCTTTCTGTTTGTCATCTTGATAAATCTGAGCTCTCTTGGTAAATGATCATGTCTTTGTGCATTTATCACCGGCATTATTCAGATGATCTTGTTGCTTTCATTGCGTCAATAATAAATATGTCATCTGTGATGGGTGGCAGTCCACTGTGACAGGAAGTGGCCTTTCATACGGGCTGCGAGGAGAGCTGTGAATCAGCGGAGAGGGAGGAAATCATTTTGAAGTGTTGAGTGTTTCATAATGACTAAGTGTTGAAATTGTGATGTTGTCTTGCGTCGCAGCACTCGACTCTCGCTGTTTGTAAACTTCATCCTCATGTGGAGAGAGACAAAACAATCTGTATCTCCTCCAATTAATCCACAGTCAGTCAGACTTGTGCATGTCACACTGGCTTACAGTTGCAGTACTGAGCTAGAAATGCAAATCTGCACTACTGCACCACACTGACCGCGAGCGTTTCAGCAGCATTTATTCCGGAAGTATTTTGCCCAGTCATTTTCTACATCAGAATTTCAAACAATTTAGACTCTTATGAGTGGATACTTTTGAATCAATTGTGTCCGATTCCAGAACAAATTACTCTTATGAGCCGATTCTTTTGAATCAACAGTGTCCAATTCCAGAACAAATGACTCTTATGAGCCGATTCTTTTGACTCAACAGTGTCCGATTCCAGAACAAATGATTCTTATGAGCCGATTCTTTTGAATCAACATTGTCTGATTCCAGAACAAATTACTCTTATGAGCCGATTCTTTGAATCAACAGTGTCCGATTCCAGAACAAATTACTCTTATGAGCCGATTCTTTTGACTCAACAGTGTCCGATTCCAGAACAAATGACTCTTATGAGCCAATTCTTTGAATCAACAGTGTCCGATTTCAGAACGAATGACTCTTATGAGCCAATTCTTTGAATCAACAGTGTCCGATTCCAGAACGAATGACTCGTATGAGCCGATTCTTTTGAATCAACAGTGTCCGATTCCAGAACAAATTACTCTTATGAGCCGATTCTTTAAATCAACAGTGTCTGATTCCATAACGAATGACTCTTATGAGACGATTCTTTTGACTCAACAGTGTCCGATTCCAGAACAAATGACTCTTATGAGCCGATTCTTTTGACTCAACAGTGTCTGATTCCAGAAAGAATGACTCTTATGAGCCGATTCTTTTGAATCAACAGTGTCCGATTCCAGAACAAATGACTCTTATGAGCCGATTCTTTAAATCAACAGTGTCTGATTCCAGAACAAATGACTCTTATGAGCCGATACTTTTGACTCAACAGTGTCCGATTCCAGAACGAATGACTCTTATGAGCCGATTCTTTTGAATCAACAGGGTCCGATTCCAGAACAAATGACTCTTATGAGCCGATTCTTTAAATCAACAGTGTCCGATTCCAGAACGAATGACTCTTATGAGCCGATTCTTTTGAATCAACAGTGTCCGATTCCAGAACAAATGACTCTTATGAGCCGATTTTTTAAATCAACAATGTCCGATTCCAGAACAAATGACTCTTATGAGCCGATTCTTAAAATCAACAGTGTCTAATTCCAGAACAAATGACTCTTATGAGCCGATTCTTTAAATCAACAGTGTCTGATTCCAGAACGAATGACTCTTATGAGCCGATTCTTTTGAATCAACAGTGTCCAATTCCAGAACAAATTACTCTTATGAGCCGATTCTTTTGACTCAACAGTGTCCGATTCCAGAACAAATTACTCTTATGAGCCGATTCTTTTGACTCAACAGTGTCCGATTCCAGAACAAATGACTCTTATGAGCCGATTCTTTAAATCAACAGTGTCCGATTCCAGAACAAATGACTCTTATGAGCCGATTCTTTAAATCAACAGTGTCCGATTCCAGAACAAATGACTCTTATGAGCCGATTCTTTAAATCTACAGTGTCTGATTCCAGAACAAATTACTCTTATGAGCCGATTCTTTTGACTCAACAGTGTCCGATTCCAGAACAAATGACTCTTATGAGCCGATTCTTTTGACTCAACAATGTCCGATTCCAGAATAAATGACTCTTATGAGCCGATTCTTTTGACTCAACAGTGTCCGATTCCAGAACGAATGACTCTTATGAGCCGATTCTTTTGACTCAGCAGTGTCTGATTCCAGAACGAATGACTCTTATGAGCCGATTCTTTTGAGTCCGATGTGTCCGATGATCTAAAATTGCCCTGTATGACATCGTAAGACATCAGAAGACTTATAATATATATATACGTCGTAAAGTCTTCTTATATGAGACTTTTATGCTGCTTTTTATGCAGCTCAACAGCTCCAAAGCTTTATACATTTCATGGCAACAAATAATGATTAGTGTTTGTTGCTTGAGGAATAACTCGTGCTAATGTTTTGTAGCACAACACCCTTCAGTTCCCATGTTGTGCACATTTACGCCCATGCCCTGTTTACATTGCAAATAACTAGCCAGTGTTTTTCCTTAATGTATTCTTAAATCGTTTATTCTGATTAAAAGTTGTGTGTTGTGCATCTCATAATGAGCTGCCTTCTTGATAAACGATCCTTCAGTCGTGTTGTCAACACTCCCACGTAATGAAGTCTTTGTGCTGCTGTAACAGTGTTTACCTTCTACATCAGTGCTGTGGTCCACCCCACTCATCCCATTAGTAATTTAAATAACAGCTCGTGTACACGTTTAATTATGCATCCACACAAACAGTCTGGTGCCTGAACGGATGTCTCAATGCATCTGAGCTAGCGGGCTGTTGTCAGGGTGTTATTATTATCACATTGTATAAATACTGATAGCATTCAGGTTAATTATTGATTCAGCTATTCATTTTCATCATGGCATTTTATATAGTTAATTATTGCTGCTATTTATTGTTGATTACTGACATCCACAAATATTATATTTTTTTATTTAATGCTATTTAATATTAATATATTCATGTCGATTATTGTTATAAATAGTATTTCATGTTTATTAATTATTATTGTATATTATGTGTAATATTAGAATATAAATATACTATTTTAATAACATTTGTAATATTTAATTTAACACGATTTAATATTAATATTGTATTTATGGTGGTTATTATAAATATTATTTATAATATTATAATATAAATGTAATGTTTGTCATATTAATATTATTATATTAATGTACACATCTAGCCTATTGGGGGGCCTTTTGCAGATTTTCCCTCACTTTGTATTTAATTATGAGGTTCAGATACTTCATTTTGGAGACTTTTTGTGCACTCATTTGTGCTGGATTAGCTTGTCTGCTGGTATATTAACGAGCACAATATTTACTGCAATGTTGTCAAATTGCTTACTAAGATAACCGTACCGTGTTTGGCATCGTTTTGAACATATGTTCAATATTCTGCGACAATGGCGCTGCTGTCTGCTTTCTCTTCCGCCTCTCCTGCTGTTTTCGCGCCATTCTCACTATCAAGCCGAATGTCGTTGGCCTCACTGATTTAGCGCGGGAAAGTGTGAGGTTCGACATTCGGTTTCTGCAGATGTAAGGGACCGTCTGAAAACTCCCCTCACTACACGAAAACACAGCAGATGTCCACTCATTCATTTAAGGGTCAATGACATGACATGTATTTTTTGTGTCCAAATTCATTATTTTCCTAAAAAGAATTTGAATAAATACATGTCATATATCAAATGGATCTACAATATCTCCTTTATAAGAAACCCTTTTCATTTTATTGAAATTCAATAGATTTTTTTGAGTTTTGGTGTTTGAAAGACCAAAAATGTCCGTCCGAACGTACAAGCAGAGATCAAAACTGAGATATAAATGTTCATTTTCTCAATAAAATTCGTAATAAAATATTTTGGCATGATTTGATGTTAAATTCCTTATAAATGAGGGGTAATAGTGTATCGGTCCTATTTCAAAACTATTCTATAAAAACGTTTGTCCGAAAAACGTACTTCTAATGTCAGGGAGGGCGACCGACATAAAAATGCAATTTTATGCAACGTTCCTTTAAGAAAACCATGTGACAGCATATGACATCACACAGAAGACTCCAGAGGACCCCTTTGAGGCAGTAACAAGGTTATTCACCCTCCCATAAATATTAGATAATTTGACATTTTTGATTAATGATGAGGTTGATTCAACTTATCATGTCAGGTGGTATGACCCCTGGAAAACTTTGAAATTGTGTTGTTATTATAAAAATGTGTATTTGATTTAAAAAATGTATGTATAACCTTGAGCACATGGTCAGACATTTGTATAGGCGTCCAAGTTAATGCCTGTTTGATTCTAATTGAGTTTGAAATGTCATGTGGTGCGACCAGAGTTACAGTTAAACCAACTAAAAAAGTCATGTTAATTCATGTTTTTGAATATATTAAATACATTTGAATAAATATATAAAGCTTTTAAGTTGTTTAAAGGTGCAATCTACATATGTATATATATATTTTTTATTTTATTATGGTATGAGTGTCAATTTAAAGATCACATCGTCCATCTTAAAGTCCTATTCTTCAAGAATACAGGACTGTATAATCAACATTGATACTAAAACAATTGCATCTTTAAATTAATCTATTTTAATTTACATTATTGACATATCTTTCTTTTTATTTTGTGAATATCAATCATTATTGATCACAGCGTCAGGTGGTGCGACCAGCAGATTTACATTTAAATGTATCAATTCCCACTGCAAATGCAAAATGAAGACAGAAATATAACTGTAAACCTTTATATAACGTATACAAATCATTTTTACAGTTAAAAACAAAAACATAAAAAGTCCTTATGGAAAAATGGGTGTTTGAACACACAGAAAAGAAGCCGTTTATATGATTTGGAATAAAAGGGCAATAAATAAAGAAATAGAAAGGGAATTTACCATGTGATATGCATTTTAGACACTACAATGATTCATATGCACAAGTACATTAAATGTATATTATTTTAAATTAATATATGGTCGCACCACCTGACATTTTCTGGGTGGTAAAATCAGAAATCTGGTTTAATAATTAATTAATGCTGCCTAAAATTCTGTAAAACCAATATGAATCAACACCATACATTTTTTTGGACATAAAAATGCATTTTAAAACTGTTTTGCTTAAAATATATATTTTTTTTTCATCTTGAAAATCTTATTTGTCATTGACCCTTAAATCACCTGCAAGTTATACCTGAATAAAAACTGTAAAATACATTTTCACATTCAGAATGTTCTGAAGGACACAATGGTGGTGGCTGTGGGTTTCGAACCTGCGACCTTCTGATTACCAGATTACCAGTTATGTGGTTTAGACCTCTACACCACCACCACTCCCTACTATGTTCAAACATATAATTTTGGTGAATTTATTGAATATTTTTCTAAAAGAATTGATTACTCTACTTATATAATTGATCATATTGTAATAATATTCTGAATGTGAACATGTATTTTACAGTTTTTTTTTGGTTTTTTTTCGTGTAGTGAGGGGAGTTTTCAGACAGTCCCTTACATCTGCCAAACCGAATGTCCAACGTCAAACTGGCTTTCCCAAAAGTAAAGTTTACTTTTACCGCCCTAGACTTGAAGTACACTTTTACTGTTTTGTAATTATTCCATTTAAATCTTTGCAACAATTGCTATTTGAACCAAATGGTTCATCTGAAGACAAAAAATATATTTTAAGTAATCTCAAAATATTATCAGAGCGCTAAAAGAAATATCAGGGTTTTGAATTTTTTATCAAAATCAAAATCTGTCACACAGTTCATCTGCTGACATTTCAGGCATTTGAAGCTGTTATAACCTCACTTTTTAATGACTTTGTTAAAGGGATAGTTCACCCCAAATTTTGTTCCAACCCCATATCCCCTTTCTCTTTTCTGTGAAACACAAATATTAGGAAAATATGAGCCTCAGCCACAATTCACTTTCCTTGCAGCTTTTTTCCAAACAATGAAAGTGAATGGTGACTGACGCTAACATTCTGCCAAACTTCTCCTTTTGTGTTCCACGGAGGAAAGACAGCCATATGGGTTTGGAACAACATGAGGGTGAGTAAATGATGAAAGCATTGTCGATTTTGGTTGAACTGGCCCTTTAAATTCCCTTTCAATTAAAAGGCTTTCAGTTCATTCCCCTACACAAGCAGATGTTCTCTTTGCTTTGCACCAGCTGTATATTATCCAGGTATCCAATCAGCTCTCCATCCAGCGCTGAAGATCAGGCCAGACCGTCGTATCTTCAGTCACCATCTGCCTGCTCTCAACACTGCTGTTGACGATCCTGTCTTCAGGCTTTGATAAAGTATCCTAGCGGCTGGAGATGCTCGCTGCTAGCATGTAGATGAGAGCTGTTTTGACTGCAGCATCTGTCGCTGGATATATCGAGAAGGTGATTTATGAAGTAACCTTGACTCGTAGAAGATTTTACACATTTGGACATGATTAAAAAGTATGAGCTTTCATGAGAGTTAACCTAAGACCTTGTGAACATGAAGGGATTTGAGAGAACACCCCGAAATGGGCAGCTCCAGAAGCCCAAAGAGAGATAGTTGTAGGCCAAGGCAGAGCTGCTGTACAATTAGGGGACCGGGGAGGATCAGGCGGATGGCCCGGGGGCCAGGAAGGTCTCTCCTGGAAGGGAGTAGGGTCTGGAGGTTTGGGAGGTGGCTCCAGGAAGGGTACGGTGGTTTGGGAGGTGGCTCTAGGAAGGCAACTGGCTGAGGATCAGGACACCAAGATGGAACTGGCAGGGGGGGGTCAGGGGGCAGAGCCACAGGGGGCGAAGACCCAGGGGATGGAGCCACAGTTGGTTCAGGGAGTTGAGTCTCAGGAGGCAGAGTCGAAGGTGGAGCAGGCAGAGCTGCAGGAGGATCAGCGAATTAAGTCTCTAATAGAGTGGGAGGAGACATTGGAGAAGTCTCAGGATAAGTGGGCAGAGCTGCTGGAGGATGAGTCTCAGAAGGAGCAGGAGGAGCCTCTGGAGGAGGAGCCTCAGAAGAGGCGGACGGAGCTGCTGGAGGAGGAGCAGGCAGAACCGCTGGAGGAGAAGTTTCAAAAGTGGCGGTAGGAGCCGCTGGAAGAGTCATCTCTAGGGGAGTGGACGGGACCACTGGAGGAGGAGCCTATGGAGGAGCGGGCAGAGTTGTGTAAGACTCTGAGGGCGGAGTCACCATGACCTGGGGGGAACAGGGGAACAGCCTCCATGGCCTTGGGCACTGGCAGTGACAGGGAAATGACCTCCGTGGTCCTGAACATGGGCAGTGACAGGGGAACGACCGCCATGGTTGTGAGATGAGGCTTCCAACACTGGCTCTGGGATGGACGAGGATTGCAATACTAGCTCTGGGATGGACGAGACTTGCAATGCTAGCTCTGGGATGGACGAGGCTTCTTGGATGGACAAGGCTTGCAACGTTAGCTCTGGGACAGACGAGGCTTGTAACGTTAGCTCTGGAATGGAGGAGGCTTGCAACGCTGGCTCTGGGATGGACGAGACTTCTGTGATGGACAAGGCTTGCAACACTAGCTCTGGAATGGAGGAGGCTTGCAACGCTGGCTCTGGGATGGACGAGGCTTGTAATGTTAGCTCTGGAATGGAGGAGGCTTGCAACACTGGCTCTGGGATGGACGAGACTTCTGTGATGGACAAGGCTTGCAACACTAGCTCTGGGATGGACGAGGCTTGTAACATTAGCTTTGGGATGGATGAGGCTTGCAACACTAGCTCTGGGATGGACGAAGCTTGTAACGTTAGCTCTGGGATGGAGGAGGCTTGCAACGCTGGCTCTGGGATGGATGAGACTTCTGTGATGGACAAGGCTTGCAACACTAGCTCTGGGATGGACCGAGGCTTGTAGCGTTAGTTCTGGGATGGAGGAGGCTTGTAACGTTAGCTTTGGGATGGATGAGGCTTGCAACACTAGCTCTGGGACAGACGAGGCTTGTAACGTTAGCTCTGGGATGGACGAAGCTTGTAACGTTAGCTCTGGGATGGACGAGGCTTGCAACGTTAGCTCTGGGACGGATGAGGCTTCTGGGACGGACAAGGCTTGCAGCACTAGCTCTGGGATGGATGAGGCTTCTGGGACAGACAAGGTTTGGAATGCTAGCTCTGGGACGGACGAGTCTTGCAACGCTGGCTCTGGGATGGACGAGGCTTCAGGAAATGGCTCGTAGACTGTGGCAGGCGTGGGTGCATTGAACGTGGAAGGCGTGAGAGCGTTGTCCATGGCAGGCATGTGTGCATTGACAAGGCAGGCGTCGGATCATTGATGGTGAGCTCACAGTTGGTCTGTCTTTGAAGGCTTGTTGATGTTAATGTTAAAAAAATTATTCGCCTATGGAGAAAAACTATGTAATTTTTACTTTCAGAACCAGACTGCACTCTATTAATGCAGCAAGTTCTGGGACAGATGAGGCTTGCAATGCTAGCTCTGGGACAGACAAGGCTTCTTGGACGGACAAGGCTTGCAATGTTAGCTCTGGAACGGACAAAGTTTGCAACACTAGCTCTGGGACGGACAAGGTTTGCAACACTAGCTCTGGGACAGACGAGGCATGTAATGTTAGCTCTGGGATGGAGGAGGCTTGCAACGTTAGCTTTGGGATGGATGAGGCTTCTGGGACAGACAAGGCTTGGAACGCTAGCTCTGGGATGGATGAGGCTTCTGGGACGGACAAGACTTGCAATGCTAGCTGTGGGACAGTCGATGCTTGCAACGCTGGCTCTGGGATGGACGAGGCTTCTGGGATGGACGAGGCTTCAGGAAATGGCTCGTAGACCGTGGCTGGCATGGGCTTGTTGACCGTGGCTGGTGTGGTCACGTTGACTGTGAGCTCACAGTTGGTCTGTCTTTGAAGGCTTAGAAGTTATTGTTAAAAAATCAATTCACCTATGGAGAAAATAGAACCGAACTGCGCTCTTAATGCAGCAACTTGCAATGTTGCTCAACAATCGTAAAACAACTCAAATCTGCTTCATGTTGTGCACCCAAAAAACAAGTTTTTCCTCATCTTGACCTGTTTTGGATGCATCCCGCTCTGCAGTTTCCTCATCATTCTTGTGTTTAAATAACATCCTGCCGCACAAATCTCTATATACAGTATACAGCACTGTCATTCCGCCCAGTCGTAGCTGTTTGAGCCTTGTTAGTCACACGTGGATCTGTGCACGGTCTACATGGGACGTATTAGTGAGCGCAAGCAATGTTGCTAATTAATCCCATAAGCGACGCTTAAAAGCCACAGAGTGCAAGAGCATGTACCAACCCACTGGCAGCGATGAGGGCGAGATGCCGAGTGTGTTCGCTAATCTGGGTTTAATGCCTGAACAGCAGCAGTCATATCCACGTCTGTGGCCCTCGCATTATAACGCTGAATCTGCTCCATACGCCTAATACCCAGAAACGCATGTTTCTGCAAACAAATTGCTTAAATATGCTGAGTAATATTCTGCATTTGCCATTAAATTGGTCTAGGCCCAGTGCCCCAGTGAAAACCCCTGTTCTAGAGTGATTTGTCTAAATATGACTTCTTTATAGAAATGAGGAACTATCAATATTTTCTGTATATTTTTGTTGAATACATTCATTTCTGTTTACAGTGGACATTGTAGAAATGTAGGGAGCTTTTTCCCCATGTTTGTTTTGTGAAGAAATGGTTGGCATATACTGTATAATATATATGAACACACAATGTGACAGCAGAGATATGGAAAGATAATGACATTGTTCATCTGTGAAATCTGGTTTGCTTGACTAAACCAAGGACAAATGTGTGTGTTCATGCCCATTATTACTGTAAAGTCCCTTACGCCATCTCGTTCCCTTTGATGTGCACTAACATGCTCAGAGTCACTAAACACGCACACACATACACGAACACGTTCACCTTGAGCAAGGTGAGAGAGTATGAATATAAATCAGTAGCAAAACTCGAGAGCTTGCATACTTAGATTTGAGAACTTGTACAATAAATGTTTGTACTCGTAAATTGAAATTACACTCACGGCACCGATGTGAAAACTTTTGTACTTTAAAGTAAAGTTTTCATAAGAGAGAGAGAGAGAGAGAGAGAGAGAGCATTCTTAAAGCCCTCACGTGTCATACCGAAGAAACCGTGAGAATGACATTGACTCCCACATCTCTTATATGAGCAAATACTTAATCTGATTTTTGTATGCAATGATATATTTATATGCAACAAACAACAGTTCATTACTATTGATGATATTTCCACAAATACAGTTAGATGTAACATGGTAATTTTATGAAGAAAATGTTAGGTGCTTGCCTGTTACAAAACTCAACACTGTGATAATTGAGTGTTTTGAGTGCTTGTCAGGGCATGTTCTGGCTGTTTGTTAGGTGGTTGCTAGGGTGTTTTGGGAGGTTATGTGGTTGCTAGGGTATTTTAGCTTGTTAGGTGGTTGCTAGGGTGTTCTGTGTGGTTGTTAGGTGGTTGCTAGAGCATTCTGGATGGTTGTAATGTGGTTACTAAGGTGTTCTGGGTGGCTGTTAGTAGGTTGCTAGAGTGTTCTTGATGGTTATCATGTGGTTGTGTGGGTGTTCTGGTTAATTGTTAGGTGGTTGCTAGGGTGTTTTGGGAGGCTATGTGGTTGCTAGGGTATTTTAGCTTGTTGTTAGGTGGTTGCTAGAGTGTTCTGGTTGGTTGTTACAGTAGGTGGTTGCTAGGATTTTCTTTCTGTTTGTTGGGCAGTTGTTAGTGTGTTTTGCGTGGTTATTAGGTGGCTACTGGGATGTTAGCTGGTTGTTAGGTAGTTGCTAGAGGGTTCTGGTTGGTTGTTACAGTAGGTGGTTACTAGGATGTTCTTTCTGGTTGTTAGGCAGTTGTTAGTGTGATTTGTGTGGTTAATAGGTGGCTACTGGGATGTTAGCTGGTTGTTAGGTGGTTGTTAATGTGTTCTGGCTGGTTACTATGCAGTTGCCAGGGTATTTGTTTTGGTTATTAGGTGGTTACTGGGATGTTAGCTGGTTGGAAGGTGGTTGCTAGAGTGTTATTTATGGTTGTTATGTGGTTACTGGGGTGTTCTGGCTGGTTGCTAGGGTGTTCTGTGTGGTTGTTAGGTGGTTGCTAGAGTGTTCTGGATGATTGTTATGTGGTTACTAAAGTGTTCTGGGTGGCTGTTAGTAGGTTGACAGAGTGTTCTTGATGGTTATCATGTGGTTGTGTGGGTGTTCTTGTTAATTGTTAGGTGGTTGCTAGGGTGTTCTTTCTGGTTGCTTGGGTTTTATAAATAGTTGCTAGGTGGATACTAGGGAGTTCTGGGTGGTTTCTAGGGTGTTCTTGCTGGTTATTAGATGGTTACTGGGATGTTCTAGTTGGTTGGTTGGTGGTTGCTAATGTGTTCTAGATGGTTGTTATGTGGTTGCTAGGGTGTTTGTGTTGGTTGTTAGGTGGTTGCTAGAATGTTCTGGCTGGTTGATAGGGTGTTCTGAGTGGTTACTAAGGTGTTCTGGGCTGGGTGGTTGTTAGGTGGTTGCTAGAGTATAGTATATGGTTGTTATGTGGTTACTAGGGTATTCTGGCTGGTTGCTAGTGTGTTCTGGGTGGTTGTTAGATGGTTGCTAGAGTGTTCTGTATTGTTGTTATGAGGTTACTAGAGTGTTCTTGGTGGTTGTTTGTTGGTTGCCAGAGTGTCCTTGATGGTTATCATGTTCTGGTTAATTGTTATGGGATTACTAGGGTGTTCTGGATGGTTTTTAGGGTGTTGTGGTCAGTTGCTAGGTGGTTTCAAGAGAGTTCTGGGTGGTTGCTAGGGTGTTCTGTCTGGTTATTAGGTGGTTACTAGAATGTTCTAGCTGGTTGGTAGGTGGCTGCTAATGTGTTCTGGCTGGTTGTTATGTGGTTGCTAGGATGTCCGTGTTGGTTGTTAGGTGGTTGCTAGAATGTTCTGACTGGTTGTTCTGGCTGTATGCTAGGGTGTTCCTAGTGGTTGCTAGGGTGTTCTGAATGGTTATGTGGTTACTAGGGTGTTCTGGCTGGTTGCTAGGATGTTCTGGGTGGCTTTTGTTGGTTGCCGGAGTGTTCTTGATGGTTATCATGTGGTTGTGAGGTTGTTCTGGTTAATTGTTATGGGGTTACTAGGGTAATCTGGCTGGTTGCTAGGATGCTCTGGATGGCTTTTGTTGGTTGCCGGAGTGTTCTTGATGGTTATGTGGTTGTGAGGTTGTTCTGGTTAATTGTTAGGTTATTGCTAGGGAGTTCTGCATGGTTGCTAGGGTGTTCTGGCTGGTTACTTAGTGGTCCAGAGTCCTGCACCCTCAAGTCTCTCTGATATTGTAGTCTCTAGATATGGCTCAGGACGTTTGATGAACTTCAAAATCCTGCTTTGACTTGAAAAAAAAATCCAAATTCTGCATATTAAAAATTGAATGATAAGTGGTCCTTAAAAAACAATTACCTCCATATCTCCAGATACACACCTCACTCCAGGAGTCTAAACCCAGAGAGGGCCGATCTGTACGGCTGGCTTCCAATCCAATTCCCAATACTGCCGAGAGATGTTCAACACACCGTCTATGTTCGACATATTTTCATCCCCTAAAGCTGCAGTTAATCACAGAGGCATTCCTCTGGGCCCGGCCGCAGCACTCACGAGGTTAAATGGGGCCGCGGCGAGGTGCTGCAGTCTGTTCAGATGTTATCAGTTCATGCCCGCTGTTGATGTTCATGTGCTGTTCTTAATTTGTTTATGAGGTCCCAGTGCACTCTTCACCGTATGCCTCGCTGCATTCACAGTGGTGGAAAGGTTAGAGCGCCTTTGTAACTTGGTTTCACCTTCAGCCTTGCTGTGAAGACCTTGGTGAAATAATTTCATCATTATAATTCAGCACAGGAAACACTGCACTCCCTCCTTTTCTTCAGAAAAAGCACAAATCTGTGTTCCAGTGAGACACTTACAATGGAAGTCAATGGGGTACATTTTTAGAGGGTTTAAAGGCAGAAATGTGAAGATTGGTCGTCATGGTAATGAAGTTGTAAAATTGTCTATAACTTTACACAATTGCTGATTGCGGTTACGTCAGATGGATAAAGCCACCGAACACTCAAAGTCACTCGAGTTTGCTCAAATATTGTAATGCACAATAAGTAATACATAATATAAATAGATTATTTGTGTGTATATGAATCTTCCCATGTATTACGGTACTCGCCACTTACAGTACGTAGGCCTACGATTGGCTCAGACCACTTCTTGACTTTCTTTTAAAGCCCTACTGTGGAGCAGAGCGGAGGGTGGCGGGGCCGGGCTAGAATGTCGCACGCCCGGTCCCCAATCGGCCTGATGGGGCGCGCGAGGTTCGAGAGAGAGAGAATTATGGGCATGTCTGTCATGTGTGTTTCTATTTGTGTGTTTTGGTTTATGTTTTCATTAAATTATTATTTATATTGACACGCCGGTTCTCACCTCCTCCTTGCCCATCCTAACCCCCTTACACCCACATAACTGCCAAAGTTTAAAACCCTATTGGTCACAAATCACAAAACGTGTTTACGCCTGTATTAAGCTCTGCGCGCTTGTATTCAGACCTGAAAAGTGTCTTAATACCAGGTGTGTTTGGTGGTTTTTGGAGGACACACAGTAGCATTGAGTGTGTCCTTGATAGTCAGGGACGTGTGTAACGCTGACAAAGAAACTGTTTGTCTTGTGTTTGAGTGGAGTCAGAGGAAACGGCCTGCAGCATCTGCTGCAATCTAATTCATCAACTTAATCTTCACTACACATATAGTACAGTATAGACACAGTACATACAGCGAGGGAAAATAAAGTCACTGTGTGGGTACAGGACATGGCGAAAGTGTACACCACGCATCTGGACATGTGATCGGTTATAACACTCTTCTTCATCATTTGATCATTAGGCTATTTGATTAATAGCTGCTGATATGATCGATAGACAGTGAACGTGAATATCTCTTTTGCTTGCTTTCATATGGCGGTAATAGCAACTTTTGTGAATGATCCGCAAACTGTAACAAGCCATAATGTACATAAATAATCAAGAAGCACTGCGAGTTTGAATCCAGGGCGTGCTGAGTGACTCCAGCCAGATCTCCTAGGCAACCAAATTGGCCCGGTTGCTAGGGAGGGTAGAGTCTCATGGGGTAACCTCCTCGTGGTCCCTATAATGTGGTTCTTGCTCTCGGTGGGGCGCGTGGCGTGTTGTGCGTGGATGCCGCGGAGAATAGCGTGAATCCTCCACATGCGCTATGTTGCCGTGGTAACGTGCTCAACAAGTCACGTGATAAGATGCGCGGATTGACGGTCTCAGAAACGGAGGCAACTGAGATTCGTCCTCCGCCACCTGGATTGAGGCGAGTCACTACGCCACCATGAGGACTTATGGTGCGTTCACATACAACATTAAAAAACTTGCTCGCTTGAGTTTGACCGCTGGATTAAATTTGTGTTTAAACTCACGTTCGCGCGAGTAACGTGAACCCGCAAGTATTTCCAATACTCTTCTGTAAAAGGACAGGAGGCGGGGCTTCTACGACAACTTATATTTCTGCCATCGACCATGGCCGATATCACAACGATTGCTTTCGCGACAACGCGGCATGCGGATATTCCGCTCGAGTTGAAAATTGTAAACTCGCGCGAACAAGCGAATGAAGCGATTTCTCCTTTTCGTTTCGCACCTTTCGCTTCATTTGCGCCGCCCGCCGCGAATTTGCATCTATTCGCGTCTTTTGCATTACTTTGTATGTAATCACGCTGGGCGAAACGCTCAATTCACGTTGTATGTGAACGCACCATTAGAGCACATTGGGGAGAAAATCCGAAAACAAAAATTTAGGTTATAGAAAGACACTTGTAAGTCAATGGTGCCAATTTTTGGAAGGTTGGGGAAGCTTATAATATTATAGAAGCACTTACATTCATTCATTCTATTAAAACGTATGTATTATATCAGCTGTAAAGTTGTTGTTTTTACATTAACTTTAGGATTTCAGGGTTTGTCGACATTACATCGTCATGTTGTAAAATTGTCTATATCTTTCCACAGATGTGGTTAGTAAGTGATTTTATGATGGTAAAATCATGTTAACACACATATTGTTCACGTCTTGTGTCTGTACTTTTGAAACAGTATTTTAATGTTTACAGATTAAACCCCATTGACTTGCATTGGAAGTGTCTCACTGGAACACAGATTTGTGCTTTCACAACTGACTGTAAAAAACAGAAAGGATGTTAAAAGAGACGTTATTCAATGACAAATGGATTGCGTGGATCTCGTCTTTGGACACTGATCTATTTACTCTCCGGCGAGAGAGACATTTACCAGACAGCGGCAAGTCAAAGATAGTTTTGGTTGCTCAAAATATGGCCTCATATGCCAGTGATTTACTCCCATTGTAGAATGTAGAGGCATTCTGGACGCTTCTGGATCATTCATCACACTGGAAATGGAATTGTGGAATACGGAATGCGCATTGTTGCAAATGTAACGGTTCAAATGTTCTTATTTGCACAGTATGAAATGGAATGAATGGGTGTCATGATAGAATGCCACGTGGAAGACACTTTATATCATCTGTCAAGCCTGGATGCACACATTCTCTCATGCTCAAATCATCTATAAATGTCACCGTACGCTCCAGAGAATAGATAAAAATCATTCTAATGTGCTCAACAACTCTTGCAGGAACGGCAGCACACTGCTGCACAGACTGAAGGGTGTTACTCTCGCAAACATCTGCCCCTCGATCCTTTCATCTTCAAGCGGCGCCTCAGACTTTCTGTTCAGCCTCCGGAGAGATCCAGTTCCTGATAAATGTTACCGACAGTCACAGCGGCCATCGGCACACACCCACCATCAGTTAAATACTCATCAAGAGTACACTAGACCCTGATCATGCTTCATGTTCACCCTTTTTTATTTCAGCCATCATTTATGTGTTTTGGTCAGTATTTCATCCTATTCACGAGTAATTTACATGAGTATTTATGTAAATTATTCCACCTGTATATCAATGCACCTTGTGTTATAATATATTTCTATAGTTTATTTTTGCAACAGCGCTCTTTACTCATCTCACTCGCTGTGCATAGAAAGGACAGATTCGGTATTCCTCAAAATGTGAACAGATATGCTAAATTAGCCAAATAAAAGCTTTAACAGTGTTCAATATCTCTGATAGTTGAATTCTGAAGGGTGAGGGAGGAATGTGGCAGGGCAGAGGGTGGAGCCGGGTCATAAATAGGGGGGGTGGGGGTACTTCCTGTAACAGTGTAGTACCCCCCCAAAAACACTGTAAAATTTGAAAGACAGGGTAAAGGCCAACGCGGAGCGGCAGTGAGAGAGAGAGAGGAGAGACTGAGATTTAAAAAAAACAGTTACTCGGCAGTTCTCCGATACGCTGTAGCTTGTTCCTCGGCCACTCCTGCACCCTCTAACGGACGACAGCCGCGCCTCTCCGGGCGGATCGGAGGCAGACCTCCAACCCCTGGTGGACGGAACGCCCCACCGCGTTCTCGGGGAACAGAAGGGGTCTGCCCTGGCCCTGGCAGCGGTTCTCCCGCTCCAGGCGGTCGGCAGCGAGCCCCTCCCCGCTCGCGGTCGGCGGTCTCAGACCCGCTGCGTTTCAGCGGCTGGTAGGTGGCGACTCCGCCCCTGGCAGCGGCCCTGACCGCTCCAGGCAGTCGGTTATGAGCCCCTTCTCCCCTCGCGGTTGACGGCCGTCATCCTCTTCCAGGCGGCTGGGCTCCTCGTCCCCCAGCAGATGGCCGCGGCTGCTCCATTGGGGTGGACGGTAGTGGCGAGAACTCTACTACGGCGTATCCCTCCTCCTTCCCGGATTTCGGCACCAGTGTAAAGCAGTCAATGGAAAGGAGGAGGCGAGAACCAGCTTTTCAACATAAATAATAGTTTAATAATAAACTGAAACAAAAGACATAAACGCACACACGACAGACATGTCCGTAAACTATCTCTCTCTCCCGCACAATCCTCCGCAGTCAACCTTTATCCCTCTCGGAGGCTTGATTAGCCTGATAAGGGACCGGGACCGGGTGTGTATGATCACGACCCGGCCCCGCCCTACTTCCGCCCTGCCACGACAGGGTTGGACATTCTCATTCTAGGGAGCATTTAAAGGGTTAGTTCACCCAAAAATGAAAAGGATCCCATAATTGACTCACCCTCAAGCCATCCTAGGTGTATGTGACTTTCTTCGTTCAGCTAAAGACAATCGGAGTTATATTAAAAACTATTCTGGCTCTAAAGCTTTATAATGGGAGTGAATGGTACCTTAGATTTTGAAGCCCAAAAAAACTCATCCATCCATCAAAAAAGTAATCCATACGGCTCCAGGGGGTTAATAAAGTCCTTCTTAAGTGAAGAGATGCATTTGTGTAAGAATAATATCCATATTTATAATTTTATAAACTACAGTCACTGGCTGCGGTAATGGCCGTCCGCGCATTCACGAGAGTGTCGAGTTCTGGCGTTGTCACAGCTGCTGGACACCGAGCACCCACAGCCAGGGCCCCGCGATCGCAGCCTCCCCTCCTTCGCGTGCCCGGCTGCGCCACACCTATGGCCCGCCGGTTGTGGCGAGTCTCGAGGATGGCCCAAGAGGTCGCTAACCTGCCCTATGCCGGATTTGTAGAGCAAGGTAAGTGCTTTGAGCTCCCCCTCAGCACAGCCGCCTCGGGTCGAAGCAAGGCTCCCAGATGCGATGTTGCCTGCCCCCCTTCACGTCGTCACAGTGGCTGGCCAGGACCATCCGACTTGGCTACGTGATTCGGTTCACCAGGTGCCTGCCCTGGTTCAACGGCGTCCGCTTCCTCTGATGAAGGACCTCCTTTCTCAGGGCTGGGGCACAATCTGGTAAGGTAAGAACATGTAGAGTTTCTGAAATACAGAACAGCTGGCCGGGTGTATCGCTTGCTTTTAGCGCCCCCGCAGTAGAGTTCACAAAGTCGTGGTCACTGGATGTCCTTCCTCCCTAGCCCTATGGTTCGTGAACTCGGCGGAGTTCGCAGCCAGCCCCACTATGTGTCTAATATGCCCTGTACTGGTATAGGTGCTCCACAGGTGCCGATTACTCCGGTAACCCTTGTGGTGTATATTCTGCGGGACGGTCTCCCTGTCGGCGGACCCGCGTCTCCCTTGGGCAGAGCATTCTCTTCCCCCGGTCACTGTGGGAAGTGTTTGTAGAGTCCCACCTACCACCGCGCCTATTCCATGTACGGCTGCTGAGCCCATGTGTCGTATTGCCACATGTTGACCTCCCCTTTTGGGCAGGATGTGGTCTCCACAGGGTCTTTTCCCCCTGAAAGAATAGGAATGGAAAAGAATATCTTCCCCGATGCGTATGATAGCATTAGATGGCCCCAGCCAGATCTAATACTCTGAGAAGAGAAAACATAGAGAGAAAAGTCAATGGCAAGTCCCATGCTAGTTACGTCGCACCCCCCCCCCCCAGGGATGTGGGGAACTACATGACGTCTTTTGGGGCTTGTTGGGAGGTTATGTGGAGTCTGATGCACCTGCTATTACGCACGTTTCAGTGGCTGGTAGGCGACTCCTCCGCCCCTAGCTGCGGCCCTGACCGCTCCAGGCAGTCGGTTAGGAGCCCCTTCTCCCCTCGCGGTCGACGGCAAATCCCATGCTAGTTACGTCGCACCCCCCCCCCCCTCAGGGATGTGGGGAACTACATGACGTCTTTTGGGGCGTTGGGGGAGGTTACGTGCAGTCTGATGCACCTGCTATCACGCACGCAGCAGCTTGCTTGCACCCGCATCAGCAGTTCACGTAACACGGTTCTATAGGGACCCCTAGTGTCACTACATTGACACAACGTCGAGTGAGTGACAGAAGAGGAACGTCATGGTTACTCTCATATCCTCTGTTCCCTGATGGAGGGAACGAGACATTGTGTCCCTCTTGCCACAACACTGTACTAGCCGAGTTCAGCTCCTTTTATACCCATATCGCCAATCTTCATTGGCCTTTCCTCAAAGAATGGGAGGTGTTCGGGGCTCTCGAGCGACCCCCTAGTGGTTTCATTTCAGTTTGGATGCTGCCTTAGGGAGTAGCTGCCTATTTAGTCAGTATACAGCAAGGCAGCACACTCGCTGTTGGGACAGAGCGACAGTCTCGCACAAAACCAGGATCTCACCTCCCATCTGAGGTGTAGAATCGGTTATATATCTCTGTTTCAGGCCCTGGTATGTGTTTGCAACTTGCAGTAATTGACTTACAAAAACACACCTACCCTGAAACATATTCACTGCAGTGAAAAGTGTGACAACTAGCCCCGGTGTCCCATATGGCACTGTGTTTGCTGAAGCAGAATTTCAAACATACCATTACTAAAGCACTCCTCAGCCCCGTCTTTCTCTAGTTGTTTGGCATCACAGATTCTTCTATCCATTTATAGAGAGATTGATAGCACATCTCTCTCTCTATCTCTGTCTCTGGTTTGGCCGTGTGTGATGTGGTGGCAGTGTGCTGACCTGTGCAATGATGCTCGGGGTGGACAGAGAATCAGCTCATAAATCACAGAGCATGAAACGGGCTGGGGGCGATACACTCTCCTCTTTGCTGATACATCAACCGGGCGGGACATTTCACAAGCCTGAGGAAGACAGAGAGGCCGAATACATTTTTAAAATACAGTTTTTTATATTTGTTTAATTAGTAATGTAATGTTTGATTATTGTATTTTATCGTTATATTTTTTCCTTCTCTCTCTTGTTTTTTTTAACTGTAGGACTCTTGCTCAAATATTAGTAAATATAAATCAATGTGGGTGTGACACTTATTTAATAATGTTAATATATATATTTGTTTTAATTATATATTTATGAGGTCACAACCTCCAGAAACGTATAAGCAGCTCTTTATGCATCCAGATTTAATGCAAACATTAAATTCATTTTCCACTTCAAGTGTTTCACGAATGAATGAAGGATTCAACAGATATTTGAATAAAATCAGGTTTTGCCAAATATTCCCCATTAACATAAATTAAATCAGGTCAATCCACAAAACCCCCCGTCCCTACTGACCAAAGTGACTTTCATTAGTTCTGAAGCTCAGAGCAAGTGTCCTGCAGAACAGTGTGTGTGTGTGTGTGTGTGTGTGTGTGTGTGTGTGTGTGTGTGTGTGTGTGTGTGTGTGTGTGCGAGAGTGTTTGAGTATGTTTGTGTGTGTGTGTGTTTGAGTATGTGTGTGCGTGTGTGTGTGTTTGAGTATGTGTGTGTGCGTGTGTGTGTGTGTGCGAGAGTGTTTGAGTATGTGTGTGTGTGTGTGTTTGAGTATGTGTGTGTGTGTGTGTGTGTGTGTGTGTGTGTGTGCGAGAGTGTTTGAGTATGTGTGTGTGTGTGCGAGAGTGTTTGAGTATGTGTGTGTGTGTGTGTTTGAGTATGTGTGTGTGTGTGTATGTGTGTGTGTGTGTGCGAGAGTGTTTGAGTATGTGTGTGTGAGTGTGTTGTGTGTGTGTGAGTGTGTGTGTGTGTGTGTGTGTGCGAGAGTGTTTGAGTATGTGTGTGTGTGTGTGTGTGTGAGAGTGTTTGAGTGTGTGTGTGTGTGTGTGTGAGTGTGTTGTGTGTGTGTGTGAGTGTGTGTGTGTGTGTCTGTGTGTCTGTGTGTGTGTGTGTGTGTGTGTGTGTGTGTGTGTCTGTCTGTGTGTGTGTGTCTGTGTGTCTGTGTGTGTGTGTGAGTGTGTGTGTGTGTGTGTGTGTGTGTGTGTGTGTCTGTGTGTGTGAGTGTGTGTGTGTGTGTGTGTGTGTGTGTGTGTGTGTGTGTGTGTGTGTGTGCGAGAGTGTTTGAGTATGTGTGTGTGTGTGCGAGAGTGTTTGAGTATGTGTGTGTGTGTGTGTGTGTGTGTGTGTGTGTAGCTTGTTTTTGCTCTGTTATGATGATTAGACTAATTGGGATGCTAAACTGTGTACGTTCTTTTGCGTTCTCTGAGAAAGGGCTTTCACGAACACCTTCACGAGGGCCAATAGACTCCGACCAACAGCCAAAACGCCAGCAGCACTCAAAACAACATGAGTGTGAGACACGCTATAATTAGGACATGAACAGAGTTCACAAAAACAGCCCTGTCAGATTCTCCTTCCAACCACCCAAAACTGAGATAATCTGAGAGCGATTCACAAAACTGAAATAAAATATATTCTGTACTTGCAGCCTCATGCTAAAAAAGGAAACCCAGTTGTGGGATCTCTATGACACTTTGTGTTCACGCGTGGACTCGCGTGCTCTTCAGGACTCCGCTCCTTTACATCACAAGTGCAAAGCTTTTTCAGTCGAGCAACCGCGCAATTTAATCACACTCGAACAAGCTTGTAAGCGTAGTTGATGATGTAATACAAACATTAAAATGAGTCACGCACTATAGTAAAAGTGTTTAGATGTCATAAGACAGCATTGTGTAAAGGAACAGAGTGGACAGTAAGTGTTTATGCACTGATAATCTACCATTTTTAGTAAATAAACGTCATTGTTGCGCCTCTAGCGTTCATTTCACCTGGGAACTGCCGCAATACATGTATGAACCATTGTAAGGGGGTTACGATGGGCAAGGAAGAGGCGAGAACCGGCTTGTCAATATAAATAATAATTTAATGGAAACTTAAACCAAAAGCACAAACATAAACACACACATGACGGACATGCCCGTAATTCTCTCTCTCTCGAACCGTCGTCACCGGCCGCCTTTATCCCTCGCGCGCCCCATCAGGCCGATTGGGGACCGGGCATGCGACATTCTAGCCCGGCCCGGCCTCGCCCCCACCGCTCCACACTCCTCCCGGCGTTACCTCAGGCCGGGGTGCCATCGACATGACCTACACCCCCGCCCCCCTCTCTTTACCTGGGGAGGGGCGTGCTTTGCGCCCAGACAGGTCATCCCCGCCTTACTCGACCTGAGAGGAGACAGGAGGGGAAAACAACAACAAAAAAACACTAAATCGGCAAGGGAAAAGGACAACATGGTGCGACAGAGAGAGAGAGAGAAGAAGCTCACTCACCGGTTCTCTGATGTACCGTCGCGTGGTCCTCGAACACTCCTCCACACTCTCCGGCGGACGACAGCCGCTCCTCTCCGGGCGAACCGGAGTCAAACCTCCGACCCCAGCGGACGACCCTCCTCTTTTCTGGCGGCACCAGGGACATTCCTCCCGGGTTTCGGCACCAATGTAAGGGGGTTAAGATGGGCAAGGAGGAGGCGAGAACCGGCTTGACAATATAAATGATAATTTATTGGAAACATAAACTCAAAAGCACAAACATTAAAACACACATGACGGACATGTCCGTTAACGATCTCTCTCTCCCGCACGATCCTCTGCAGTCAGCCTTTATCCCTATCGGAGGCTAAATTAGCCTAATACGGGACCGGGTGTGTAGGATCACGACCCTGAAACAACCATATACTGTGCTCCACCCTGTAACCTGTATAAGTGTGTCAAATAGAAATGTAATGTGCTGCCATCCATCAGTGTGACTCCAAGCCCCGCTGAGGTTGAGCCAGACTTCAAGAGTGTTTGACTTGGCCGGCGTGAGAATCAGACCCACTTGGCTGGGATTTTCACTTTAATATCCAAGCGACGTGGCTCGACACCCAGTGACTCAACCTTTAACTGTGTGCAAGCAGAATAACACTGCAGCTTTATGCATTAATAGCACCACATTTATGTAACTCAGGTTGTGTATAATCATCCACAGGCACACATACTCGCATTCAGACTCTTTGTTTGGCATTTCAGAAGCAATTGAGGGGGGGCACATCCTTGTGTCTGCTAAAATTACGTGACCGGCTAAGCATACAATGAGTTCAGTGAGCTGAGAAATTAGCTTATCATATGCAGAACGCAACGGGAACCTGTTCAGGATGGTGATTTCCCCTTTTTAAGCTATTAGGTTGACATCACCGGATGTTTTGAAGTTGCTCTCACAAACATCACAAAATAGTGGCTCTAAAAGTATTTGGAAACTTTAAGTACACTTAAAAATGTCTGAATATCATTGCATTAGAATACTCTCTACTTATTCGGCCAGTATGTGGTTTGAAGTTGTCCTGCTGAGAACATCCCAGACGGTGCTGGATGGCAGTATATGCTGCTCCAAAATGTTTACATATCTGTCTGCATTCACGGTGTTCTCACAGATGTGCGCCCATGTACACCCATGTGTAACAGTGGCCGGTTCGATTCACGTACGGAGCGGGTAGAACAGGAGCGTCACACATCACATGGGCACTGACACACCTCTGGCCCATACAGACACTGGCTTTTGGACCTGATGCTGATGACAGCTTGGATGGTCCTTTTCCTCTTTGGCCTGGAGAACAATGACCTCTGTATTTTTCTAAAACTATTTGAAATGTGGACTGTGTTCTACTTTCCATCTAAGATGAGACTGAGCCCAGAGAAGTCGGCAGTGCTTCTGGACAGTGATGATGTACGGCTTCTCCTTTACATAGTAAAGTCTTAACTTGCATCTATGGATGCAGCGGCAAGTGGTGTTCACTAACAAAGGTTTACTAAAGTAATCCCAAGCCCATGTTCATGATATCCATTACAGATGAAATGACTGTACATACAAAAAACTATGAAACTCACAAGGTAAAACATCATATAATGTTTAGTTTTCAATATAGCAAAGGGTCAGTGACGGAGATAGTGGGTGGTCAGGGGTGGACGTGGTCACCATGGTCTGGAGCCTGGCCAACCCACTTGGAATTGCTCTTTTAGCCATTTTTTTGTAATTTCTTGGCACAATTTAGTTCTTTAGAGGTGAAATCATCTCTGTACAAACTTAACATGTAAGCACGCCAAGGTCGCCAAACCTCTCCATCCCGGGTGTCATTGTATCAGTGGGACAGTGGTGGCTCAGTGGTTGAGGCTCAGGGTTACTGACCAGAAGGTCAGGGGTTCAAGCCCCAACCACCAAGATGCCACTGTTGGGCCCTTGAGTAAGACACTTAACTCCAGGTTGCTCCGGGGGGGATTGTCCCTGTAATAAGTGCACTGTAAGTCCCTTTGGATAAAAGCGTCTGCCAAATGCATAAATGTAAATGTAAATGTATCCACTCCCAGCCGGGTCTCCTAAGCAACCAAATTGGTCCGGCTGCGTCACATGGGGTAACCTCCTCATGGTCGCTATAATTGGTTTTTGCACGTGGTGAGTTGTGCGCGGATGCCATGTAGAATAGCGTGTAGCCTCCACACACGCTGCATCTCCGCGGTAACACGCTCAACAAGCCACGTGATAAGATGCGCGGATTGACAGTCTCAGACGTGGAGGCAACTTAGATTCATCCTCCGCCACCCGGATTGAGGCGAATCACTACGCCACCACAAGGACTCATTGGGAATTGGGCATTCCATGCTTTTTAGTCCCACTCCATACCTGACGGACAATTTTACTCTTTAATGAACTATGCTTTTTGTAAAGTTTAAAAATAAAGGAAAGGGATATTTTGCATATCCTGAAAGTTGTAAAAATAATCAAAAATTCAAACGTAACTTTTCATGATTCAGGCTTTATTCAAAGTTTTGTGAGAGAATAGAACTGTGAATTCAGTACTGTAAATCGAACCAAATCCATAATCCTTTATCATTTGTGGGTTTTTTTTTTAATCATATTATAATTATCAAAATAATTGTTGTTGCAGCCCTAATCTTTGGGGCTAATCAACATAAACTTAACTTAACTTGAGCTTAACTTATTCTGTACCAGTAACATTATTTTTTAAGTGTCTACTCTAAATGCTTTTTGTGGTCACTGTATAGCATGCATATCAAAAACTGTTTGTGTAATGATATATCATGCATTAGTTCAATAGAGTAAAACATCTAACCTTATAACCTCCCAACTCTCTTCTCTCTGTCTGGTCTTTCTTGTTCTCCAAAGGTGTGTAGAGTGAAGCGGAAGCAGGCTCATGGCTTCCTTGTGGAGCCTGGGCCAGCTGGGGTGGCTGGGTCTCATCCTGGCCCTCATGGCACTGCCACACCCATGTCAGGGTTGCCCACCGCGCTGTGACTGCGCAGCGCAGCTACGTTCTGTGTCCTGTCAGCGTAAGCGTCTGTCCGGGGTACCAGAGGGCATTCCCACAGAGACCAGACTTCTGGATCTCAGTCGGAACCGCTTGCGCTGGGTGGCACCGGGTGATCTGGCCCCTTACCCGCGTCTGGAGGAGCTCGACCTAAGTGAAAATCTCATCACAACACTAGAGCCCAATGCCTTCGCCAGTCTGCAAACGCTGTGTACTCTGCGCCTCAGAGGAAACCAGCTGAAGCTTGTGCCCATGGGAGCATTTGCAGGACTGTCAAACCTCACAACGCTGGACCTGAGTGAGAACAAGATTGTCATTCTGCTGGACTACACCTTCCAGGATCTGCGCAGTCTCAAAAATTTGGAGGTTAGTGCACGGGTGTAGCAGAGTCACTTTAAGGGGATAATTCACCCAAAAATTATAGGCATGCGATACCTACTTGAATGAGGAAAGAACACAATATCCAAAACGGTTTGTCACTAACTTCAGGTTGGTCCAGCTAAAGCATTTACCCATTCTTGAGTAAATAAACAGGCCAAGCCATTACCAAAAAGGCAATTGACTCTTTCAGTTAAAAGGTGGGACTTCCATTCCTATAGCCAACATATATGCACAATTAGGCCCAAACCGTTCTATCAAAGAAGTTTGAGAAAGTTCGCAGAAATTTGGCATGCAATTTCTTTGGGTCAAGTGTTAACGTCCATAAATATCGACTGGACAAATCAACAAAAACGTTTGCCTGCGGCCAGATTCAGCAGCCAATAACTTAAATTGCAAACAGCTGATTATTATAAAAGTTGGCATGTATGTATAGATTGTCAAGACAAGGCTTTGTACCAAATTTTGTGAGAATCAGCCACAAGGTGGCGCTATAATACACTAATATTCATTTTAATAATAATGCACAGTAAATATAGGAATGCATTTACTAATATTAATGACTGGAACTGTATTGAACAGTGATAACAACATAAAATATAACAAAATCCATAATAAAATTAAGCAAAATGACCCATAGATGCATTATAGTTATTTCAAATAACTAACATGTTTTTTCAACTTTTGAGGGAATATGGTTCCATTTTCCACATATGTGGACATCATGTTTATCAGCATGCTGATGCATGAAAAATGAACAGATTTTTTAAAGCGGCATATCAAACGAAAATAGAGACTCTCCTCTTTACAACTAAACAGGTTTAAATGAAAAAACGTAAAGAACCTTTTTACCAGAGGTACTTTTGTTGGCGCTGCGCCCATAGTAGTGCTTCATGGAAATTGACGTTATGCAATTGCATCACGTGATGCGGTGCGCCAGAAGTTTAACCCTTAAATGACAGTGTAGAGTCTTGTGAACACTATTTAGTCAATTTAATCATGCATTGCGTATAGCGAAGCCTAAATACAATGTCCACACACGTAGACGTGGGGTCATTAAAACGTTTACCAATTATGAACCGATGTATTTTTATGGTGGGACCTATACTTACTAAATGGCCTGTATCTTGTGTGCACAATGTCCAAATTTCACAAAACTTAGCAGACATTCACGGTAGGACAATCTGATGGCATGTGCCAAATTTCAGTCATTTCAGTTGTTTACAACAAATCAAAATGTAAAACTCACCCTCCTGTTCTTAAGAGATTAGCATTCAAGGCTAGAAGGCCCGTGCTGGGATCACTGGTTCAAATCCCAAGTAGGACCGGTGACACTCAAAAAAAACACTTATATAGCGCATTATTTAACCTTAGAGGTTAGCAAAGTGCTTTACGCTGTGTCCCAATCACCGATTCACACTCATACACCAATGGTGGCAGAGCTGCCATGCAAGGCGCTAGCAGGGTTCAGTGTCTTGCTGAAGGACACTTCGTGGTATGTGAAGTCGTGTGGGCCGGGAATCAAACTGCCAACCCTGCGATTGGCAGCTGACCCGTTCTACCACTTGAGCCACAGCCGCCCCACAGATGCATTGAAAGTGAATGGTGACGAAAGCTAAATTTCAGCCTAATATCTCATTTTGTGCGTGAGTCATTTCATTTTTGAAACAATGAGGGTGAACAAATGAGTATGCCTTTAAATCACTTGCTCAATAAAATGCCTTTTATTGCATTTGCATAAATCACTCTTTGTCTTCCAGGTGGGCGATAATGACCTGGTCTACATATCTCATAAAGCGTTCTCAGGATTGTTAGGTCTAGAAGATCTCACCATCGAGAGGTGCAACCTGACGTCCATCTCAGGCCAGACGCTCTCATACCTGCATAACCTTGTCACCCTCCGTTTACGCCACCTGTGTATCTCAGCCCTCGAGGACCAAAATTTCCGCAAGCTGTCGGCTCTGAGAGGCATTGAAATAGACAACTGGCCCTATTTGGAGCACATCTCACCTCTGAGCTTCCTGGGGCTCAACCTCTCCTGGCTGTTCATCACCAACACGAATATCACCTCCGTGCCATCTGCATCCTTCCGAAACCTTGCTTACCTGACGTCGCTCAACCTCTCCTACAACCCCATCTCCGTGCTGGAGCCCTGGGCCTTCCGAGACTTGATCAGGCTGAAGGAACTAGTCATGGTCAGCACCAATTTGCTCACGGTAGAACTTCATGCCCTCGGAGGCTTGAGGCAAATCCGAGTTCTGAACTTGTCCAACAACGAGCTAGTCACTCTTGAGGAGAGCTCGTTCCACTCCGTCAACAGTCTGGAGACTCTGAGGGTGGATGGAAACCCGTTGTCCTGCGATTGCCGGCTTCTTTGGATCCTGCAACGCAGACGCACCTTAAACTTTGATGGAAAGATGCCAATGTGCGCTGGCCCCGCAGAGGTGCAGGGATACATGCTGAGCACCTTCACTGATTCGGCGTTGTTTGATTACTTCACCTGTCAAAAGCCAAAGATACGGAATCGGAAGCTTCAACAGGTGACTGCACTGGAAGGCCAACCGGTATCGTTCCTTTGTCGAGCCGAAGGTGAGCCGGCGCCCGCTATCATATGGATCTCACCGCAGAGGCGTAGAATCGCTTCCAAAAGCAACGGCAGGATCACTGTGCTTCCGGGTGGAACACTGGAGATCCGTTACGCACAGATCACAGACAGCGGCACATACATCTGCATCGCCAGCAATGCTGGTGGCAATGACACCTACTTCGCCACGCTGACAGTGAAAGGCCAGCCGCAGGACTCTGTGCTGTTTGGCAACCGCTCCTTGTATGCGGTGGATTTCAACGACACCGGTCTCAACAGTACACGTGTTTTTCTGAAGTTCACGCTGGATCTCACCACCATCCTGGTGTCGACAGCGATGGGCTGCATTACGTTCCTGGGAGTCGTGCTGTTCTGTTTCCTGTTGTTGTTTGCGTGGAGCCGTGGACGTGGTCAACGCAAGAATAACTTCACAGTGGAGTATTCCTTCAGGAAAACAGAAGGACCTGCCACCACTGCAACTTCTGGAGGGGCACGGAAGTTTAACATGAAGATGATATGAAACAACGCAGCCAGGGGCCCGATGGGGGAAGCATAGTCGCCCAACATTAACACACACAGTGCCGACTCAGTGCAGAAATAAACACGCCAGGTTTCACGCCAAGAAATTATTCATATAGATATATAGAAAATATATTCATATAACCTATTTTGAGGGACATTGTGACAGTGATGCATATTCCACCCCCCAAAATGTATTACAGCAATGAGAAAAAAGATGGTCATTGTGATATTCTCATTACCGCAACATAAATTAAATAAAATATATTATTTAAATTGTAATACAATTTTGCATACAGAAAATTAACCCATTTTAGGAGCATTATGATTTTTAAAATTTGCGCACATTTCCCAATTCTCATTACCGCAATGCAAAACAAGATTATCATTATGATATTCTCATTACCACAACATGAAGAAATTTCATAATATTTCAACTGTAATTACATTTTGCATATAGTAAAATAATGCCTATTTTAGGAGAATTTACTATTTTCGTGAAAGTTACGCACATTTTACCCTCCAATTCTCATTACCGCAACACAAAAAATATTTTCATTATGATATTCTCATTACCGTAACATGATTTTTTTAAAATATATACCAAAAAAATATTATTTAAATGTAATAATATTTTGCATATAGAAAATATATATATGTCTGTTTTATGCGCATTAAGATTTTTTGAAATAATTTTTGCCCCAGTTACGCACATTTTGCCGCCCAATTTTCATTACCGCAATGCAAAAACAAAAATACACTATTATTTAAATTGTAACGTATTTCTACATCATAGCAGTACTCTTTTTTTAAACGACTGTTACGGTAATGAAAATCATCATTTAAAACAATGGAAATACTCAAATTAAAACGTTCAGTTGTGTTACGGTAATGAGACTTGGAACGCAAAAAGTGTCCTTAAAATAATGTCACAGTGCAAAAAATCAAAATAGTCCTAAACGTAGGCTTCATTTTCTACATGCAACAAAATTATTTCATATTATTTGTATTGATTAAGGGTTTAATATGACCAGGAAATTTCCTTGACAGGTTTCTCGAGAATCACTCTTTTAAAGCAAATAGTTTCCTTTCAGTAGTTCTTGCATGCATTGGTGAAACTATACCTAAACATAAAGCATGCTCAGAGGAAAGGTCATAACCATCAAGCAATATCAGACTAAGTCTGAACTCCAATTTTGAGAAATGAGGCTACCAAAAATATCAGTTTCCTCTATGTAAGCTTCAAATGGCATTTATGAAAATTAATTGCATGTAAATTTGCTCTTTAGAGTTTCTAATTAGCATAGTAATAAACAAATAGAGCCAAGGCGATTTCCATAATGTGTTCTAATACAACACCCACTTTGAATCATGTTCACAAAGACGGTAACCAGAAAATAACCGATGCTGAGACAAGGAACTAAATAAGATGCAAATCAATAGATCTAACCAATGGTAATGGTACATGGGAACAAACAAAATATCGCACCATGAAATCAAACTATTCCACCATTAGACACCATTGGCTTGGCGTTCTGCGATGAGCAACTGTGTGAGTTGGGTCAAGCACACTGGCCGCATCACTGTACGCACAATACTGTCATTGCCGTGCTGTACTACTGTATGTCCAATTACTGTAAGTCAGAATCACAGGGCGTGCTTATGACACCAAACCCTGAGTTCTGGCTGTACAATTATTGCTTTAAGGTGCCTAGGCCAAGCTGATGCTAAGGGTGGCTTCTTAACTCCTCGATCAGCCTGGACTTGCACATGTACCGACCCACTGGCCTTCATGGGGGGAGGCGGGTTTGGGTGTCCGGATCGCTAGATTTCAGGCACTGAGAGAAACACTCAAGCCATATATTACCAAGAGGTTAACAGCAATAGCTTCATTGATTGAATTTGCACTTTTATGCATATTCGAGCGTATTTCGATTTTTCTATTCTGCCTGTGTGGAGTCATTAAGTGCATTTTAGCTCTTAGGAAATGAACTAGTAAGTGATTCATATATGCACAATTAAGATTAAGACCATCTATTAGCTTGGATCGGTTTCTCTCGTCCTGACAGTCTTTATTTGGCGGCCAGTGTGCTAAAGTCTCTGCTTCCCCTGCCCAGTCCTCACCCCCCCATGTCAACCCCCCCCCCCGACTGGGTCTCAGTGTGGGAGGGGTCCCTGGCTGGTGACTTTGAATGTTTACGAAATCATGTCGCCCATCTAGTCCATGTGTCTTTGACTGTAGAGGGTATTATTTGTTTCTATGCATATTAGTTTCAAACATGGTTTTTGTACTAATTTGAATTGTTTTGTTTTCTTAAGTGTTTTTAAAAAAACGTCAACTGAAATTGCGACACTGTCTGTTTTCAACACCGCGGTCACTTAACATGGTTAATATAGGAATGTGTTGATCTGATCTGAGGTTGTGAGATCGCTCGTGGTGCCTCGGCTAGCGGCACAGATAAACAAACGCCTGTCTACTGAGCAAAGCCAAAAAACAATCAGGCAATGAACCGTATGCTACAATGGAGAACTAGTCCTAGCTCTGTGCCTATACTGATGCATTAACTAATAAATTAACCAACAGCTGGTGTTGAAAACAGACACAAGCTAAAAGAGCCATAAACAAAGAATGTTTTAACGTATCCTCACCTCACAAATACAGACAAACCAGCTGTATTTCATGTCCACAGGTGTATTAAAAGCAAGTTAGCTAGAGGATGCTCATGAAAAAATTTAATTGCTAAATATTACGTGGCTCCTTAAACATATCGTGGCAGCTCCAATGTGAAATGTCCACTGTGTGGCGCTAAAAGGGAGTTTTCGAACGCCAAATTCCCAATGCGCTCTTAAATCTTCATGGTCGCGTAGTGATTCGCCTCAATCCGTGTGGCGGAGGACGAATCCCTGCTTCCTCCGCGTCTGAGACCGTCAACCCGCGCCTCTCAGCACGTGACTTGTTGAGCGCGTTGCCGCGGAGACATAGCGCATGTGGAGGCTTCATGCCATCCACCGCAGCATCTACGCCCAACTCGCCACGCCCCCACCGAGAACAAACCACATTGTAGCGACCGCGAGGAGGTTACCCCATGTGACTCAATCCTCCCTAGCAACCGGGCCAATTTGGTTGCTTAGGAGACCTGGCTGGAGTCACTCAGCAACTCCAGAGGTGGTAGCCAGCGTCTTTACCACTGAGCTAACTAGGCCCCCAAAGTAAGTGTTTATGAACTGATAATCTGCCATTTTACTCGTTGTTGTAGCACCTCTAGTGTTCATTTCACCAGGAGACTTTACGCGACACATACAACAAGCCACGTAAAAAATCATTTCGCAACTCTATGCAAAATAACGTGTTTCTAGGAAACCAGGTAGTCCAAAGCCTAGTGCGCTAGTTAACATTTTAAGGCATCTCTCAGTTAAGTGATTAATTGCAGAGTGATGTTTTTACAATCCGTGCCGATATTCAATTCACACTTACGTAACTGCTGCGTTAAACGGACTGTAACAAACTGCTGGTTTGACTGTATTTCTTTGAAACAGGGACAAATGCTTCCCTAATCTAGTGTTCAGTTGATAGGTGAAGTAAACATATCAGGTTTTGTGACCCTTAGAAGTTTCGTTCACTCGTTTCAAAGCGTGGTTTGTGGTTCTCAGACCTCACTGACATCATCCACCATCAGTAGGTTGGAGTTTTGATCATGTGAGGACAGTAGATGTTGTCCTTGTGGCCTGTGATTCGATGTCGTTGATTTGTTTAACGGTTTGTTTAGTTTAGCTCTTTCTGTTAGCGTTAGCCTTTAGCCGTGCAGTCAGTCACTGTGTATAGGTGTGGTGATAGAGCGAAAGATTGGAGGACCGTCGGGATTCGAACCCACAACCGCCCGGCTTCCTCTCAACTGACTCTTCCTCTCAATATCATATTCCTAAAGCCACATTTATGAACTGGATGGTGTACAAAGTTTTCCTTCTGCACTAAATGGACATGTTCGCACCTCCATTCATGAGAGTGCGATTTCAAAGTGTACCAATCTGGATTATTCTTCAGCATTGCGACTAGAAATGGGAATATTTGGGGAATATTCTGGAGCTGACTAAACACGTTTGTTGCCCTTTCCATATTTATTCCATGTGGTTTGCACAATGCAAATATTATTTTCTTTATCAGCAATATTGCATTGCATTTCCAGCAATAAAATCAAACTTAACGAGTTGGAATCTGAATTGAAATCAGTTGCAATTTAAAAAGTTTACATTTGTTTACATTTAAATTCTTCCTTTGCTTCCTCAATTGAAATTCAGGAAGTTAATTGGCATAAAATGCTATCTTAATGCAACATACCCCTGTGATACTAGACATTTACTAAAGACATAAACTCTATGATTGTGTGTGTTCATGTATGAAATGCGCTGATTCTCTGTGCCGAGTCTTGTTATTTGCTCTTATTCAGTCGGGTGGTTTTTTAAGCAGATTGAACAGTGAGACGTCAATCACATGTTCACCTCCAAACAGAAAATACATTATTCATCTCAGCTGCTCCACTGACTCTGTGGCGCCTCCTATTGGACACATCAGTACACACAGTCTAAAGGACAGACAGAACTTGACCTCCATTCAGTCCTTGTTCTCTCTCTCTCTCTCTCTCTCTCTCTCTCTATCTATCTATCTCTATCTATCCAGAACAACAATTAATTCAGATGCTGAGATTAAAAGAAAAGCTTCAAAGGTTATGGTTCTCCCTTGTCAAGAGTTTGAATTCACATTAAACAGGTTTATGTTCAATTACACAGGCAATGTTTGGAATGGAATGCTAGCATGTAGCATTGTAGTATATACTATATATACTGCCCATTAATCGTTTTTAAAGAGCGCCTATTATGGTTTTTCAAATATTAACTTTCATGTAGTGTGTTATATAGCTGTTTGTGATTGTATAAAAAAAAGGTCTGCAAAGTTTCAAACATCAAAGTGCACGACAAATGGAGTTATCGACTCCCAAAAGAAAGAACCGATTCTGAACACCCGAAAACGAGTCGTTAGTAATTCCAGACTTACTTCCTGTATGAACAGACGTAATTTGGAAACAAACCCCGCCTCTGGTCTTCATTGGCTGCTCGCGAGGCGCTTTGACCCGCCCTCAAACGCTACACTGCACGGTAGACCAATCACAACAGACTGGGGACATCTGACCAATCAGAGCAGAGTATGCTCTCTGAAAGGAGGAGTTTAGAATGAATTAGTTTTTGACACTGGGGGAAAAAAAGGTAACGCTGCAATTTAAATTAAAAGCGAATTACAGTGTTGTTTTTTTTTTTACCTTAAAATGCATGTAAATCTATTTTATGAGACCTTTAAAACAAAATGAGGCACGTTTAAAAACCATAATCGGTGCTCTTTAAAACAATATGCAGTATTGTAAATTGTAGGTAAACGTTGTAAACAGTAGAAGGGTACATCGGGGCTAAAGGCATACTTTTTTCAAGATTAAAAAACACATTTATCTTTAATAAAATTTTGATGGAGCAACATATTTTGGGGGAAATAAATAATAACACTCATTTTATTTTTAAAGGTCGCAAGGGTGCCTTGGTTTATAGTGATAGTGTGGATATAGAGGCAATAGTTTGGAGTAACAAGTATGATTCATATTCAAAATAACCACTTCAGAAAAATGTGCACCATTTCCTTTTAATGTAAATCACATTTTGCATTTTGCTAAATTTCAGGGATTTTCATTAGCAACGTAAATTTGCAACATTTTAAAACGTATTAAATATTATATCAAAAGACCTCATAATCGATCATTAGACATTGCACGTAATGGTATTTTGCAGTGCATATAGTGGCAAACATGTGTTTAGGAAAGTGCATTGGTAGAAACCCTTGGAGGGCCTTTAGCCCCTGTGAGGGGGTTAAGATGGGCAAGGAGGAGGCGAGAACCGGCTTGTCAATATAAATAATATTTAATTAAACTCAAAACAAAAATCACAAACATAAACACACACATGACGAACATGCCCGTAATTCTCTCTCTCTCTTGAACCGTCGTCACCGGCCGCCTTTATCCCTCGCTTGCCCCATCAGGCTGATTGGGGACCGGGTGTGCGACATTCTAGTTACCTCAGGCCGGTGTGCTACTGGCATGACATACACCCCCCCCCCCCTTTCCCTGGGGAGGGGCGTGCTTTGCGCCCCGTCAGGTCATCCCCGCCTTCCTCGACCTGGGAGGAGACAGGAGGGGAAAAACAACAACAAAAAAACTAAATAGGCGAGGGAAAAGGCCAACACGGTGCGACAGAGAGAGAGGAGAGAGAGAAGAAGCTCACTCACCGGTTCTCGGATGTACCGTCGCGTGGTGCTCGAACACTCCGCCACACTCTCCGGCGGACCACAGTCACTCCACTCTGGGCGAACCAGAGTCAAACCTCCGACCCCCAGCGGACAGAACGCCCCTCCGCTTTTCTGGCGGCACCTGGGGACATTCCTCCGGCCCTGGCAGCGGCCCTACCGCTCCAGGCGATCGGGGAGTTACTTCACTCCTCCCCTCACGGACGGCGGTCTTTCCTCGACCCCTCCGCGTTTCTGGGGGACGGCAGGGCACTCCTCCGCCCCTGGCAACGGCTCCATCGCTCCAGGAGGTCGGAGAATCCAGTCCCCACTCGCCCCGCGGGCGGCGGCCGTTCCCTGCGTCCGGGCGGTCGGGCTACTCCATCACCCGTCAGATGGCAGCGGTGCTCCCCCGGGTGGACGGCAGTGTCGAGGACTCTGCGACAGGCATCTCTCCTCCTTCCCGGGTTTTGGCACCAATGTAAGGGGGTTAAGATGGGCAAGGAGGAGGCGAGAACCGGCTCAAAACAAAAATCACAAAAGTAAACACACACATGACGGACATGCCCGTAATTCTCTCTCTCTCGAACCGTTGCCATGGCCACCTTTATCCCTCGTGCGCCCCATCAGGCCGATTGGGGACCGGGCGTGCAACATTCTAGCCCGGCCCCGCCCCCCCTCCGCTTCACAGCCCCGTTGTACCCCAAATCATCACATGACCGTTCTACATACAGTAATGTTGACTGGAGTGAGTGGCATGCCGTTATTCCAGAAATAAGTTGATGGCGCTTCTGTTCGTCACACTGTTTTGAATAATGCACTATTTGGCCAATGTAGTTGGTAATCCAGGTGTGCTTTGCATGCAAGAAATTGCACACTAGGCAGAAATAGTATGAGTAGTACACTATTCTGACTCTCATCTTTAACTCTTCTATGTGGTTTCGGCTGCATTTATTAGTCAGGTTATGCACTTTTCGTTGCGCCTGTGGGTTTATTTCATATCAAAGACAGAATGTGCATCAACACTCTGATGTTTGTTTCAAACAGGATTTTTCTGAGCTGTTCTTTGTGCTCCCTGTGATTTAACACGCATCCCCCTAGTTCAGTCTGCGAGTTTGTATTCTCATTAGCTCAGAGAGTGTGGTACACGACCCTCTTATCTCTTGAAAGTAGGTCTTGCGGTCCCCGGGCCCCTCGCCAGTCTGGTCTCCTCCAACTTCTCCTATTGATTCTTACACACACTAACGCGTATCGCCTTCAGTTTGCTTTATGATGCAGAAAACCCTTATTCAAGCCCATTTCTCTCGTTGGTGTTGCCTCGTGAATCCCAAACGGGGATTTGTAACTAATCATCATCTCAGTGGCCAGATGATAAAACAGAAAGAATTGGGTGAATCAACATTGATGGAGGGACCCGAACGGGAAGGATAAAGCTTCAGGCCGAGCTCCAAAAAGGGGCGGGAGCGCCAAACCGCCAGCAAAGATATAGAGAGCCCCTAACCGTGTGTGTGGAAGTGGCGCCCCCTTCTGGAATAACCACACCATCTTATGGAGTTACTCCGCCCTCTTTTGGAGATATCCAAGCTACAAATATTCCTACTTGAGCCGAGCTTGAGGGTGGACACTTTTGGCTTTATACAACCCCATAGCAACAACTTGCAAAACCATAGCAACAGCATAGCTTGATAGTTGCCCTAGCAAACATTAGCCACTTT